>NC_059114.1:80623213-80923213 GCF_020740685.1 Jaculus jaculus
TATTTCAGAATAAAACTTCATTAGGCCTTTGACAAAATGCAACATCACTTCATGATCAAAAAATTGGACAGAATCAGCATGGCCCGTTCACATCTTAACATAATAAAGGCAATATACAAAGCTCCAAAGGCCCAAATAATACTTAATGGAGAGAGACTGGAGGAATTCCCATTAAGATCAGGAACAAGACAGGGATGTCCTCTCTCACCTCTGCTTTTCAATATAGTTCTGGAAGTCCCAGCTCAAGCAATAAGACAGGAGAAGGAAATAAAAGGGATTCAATTTGGAAAGGAAGAAGTTAAGTTAGCTCTATTCGCTGATGACATGATTGTGTATGTAAGAGACCCGAGAAACTCCATCCCCAAACTCCTGAAGGTGATTAACTCCTATAGCAAAGTAGCAGGATACAAAATCAATGCACAAAAATTGGTAGCAATTCTGTATGCAAATGATAAAGATACAGAAAAAGAAATAAGCGACATAGTCCCATTTTCAATAGCAATAAAAAAAAAAAAACTTGGAATAACGTTAACCAAGGAAGTAAAAGATCTATACAACAAAAATATAAAAACTCTCAAAAAAGAAATTGAGGAGGATTTGAGAAGATGGAAAGACCTCCCATGCTCCTGGATAGGCAAAATTAACATTGTGAAGATGACAATCCTACCAAAGGCAATATATAGATTTAAAGCAATTCCAATTAAAATCCCTACAGTGTTCTTCACAGAGATAGAAAAAAATGATCTCAAATTTCATATGGAAAAACAGAAGGCCTCGCATATCCAAACATATCTTCAGCAAAAGAAACACCTCTGGTGGCATCATCATACCTGATCTAAAGCTATATTACAAAGCCATAGTAATAAAAACAGCATGGTACTCGCATAAAAACAGGAGTATAGACCAATGGAATAGACTTGAGGACCCGGATTTTGGATCAAGCAACTATAGGTACTTGATATTTGACAAAGGCCCAAACAATATAGGCTGGAAAAAAGATAGCATCTTCAAGAAATGGTGCTGGACAAGCTGGATAACAACATGCAGGAAACTAAAACTTCGTTTTGATCTTAAGCATATCAAACATATGCATAGCTAAGGTTCAGAACTTTGTGGAAAATGTAAGAAGCTGGGTAAGATGATTTTTTTAAAAAATCATGCATATAAATATGTATTTTGCATGGATTTCATAAAGATTATATTTTTATTATTTGAAAGATGTTTTCAAATTTGGTAACATTTCTGTTAGTTCTCTCACCTACTCTCCTAACTTACATAGTTAAAGGATGTAGTTAGCATACTCACAATGTAGAGGAGGATTGTTTTGTACTCAACTACTGAACTAGTAAGTGATTGCCACTTTTTCGTTCTGCCTTACTTGTTTGATTTAACAACTCACCAACTGTGTTCTATATATTGACCATTTTGGTAGTGCTATGTGGTAGGCTAATTAATTAAGTTTCCTGGGCAGACAAGAGTGGAGCTAGCATACTCATTATCTTTAACACATTAACAATTTAGATTGGATGAAATCCACCCACAGCATACACAACTTGAGTTTAGGAGCACTGAGTTTGATATGAGCTTGATACTAGCTAGGTGGACAGTACCCTTTCTTATATCTCTGCTTCTTTTGGGTAGTTTACTAGGAGCTCCAACAGTCATCTCAAGTCTCCATCAATTACTTCAGTTACAGATACAAAATTTATGTTATTTTAATGTTTAGAATCATTGTTCAAAATTGTTTCATAATTTGCTGAGCATTGGATATATGGGTTATCTGATAGGTTTTGATGGCTGTGTTGATTTAAATGCTTGCATTTTATTGAATCACCTTGTCTTCGTGGATAATGAATTAAGGTGTGTATATATGTAATATGCATTCAGCTATGTGTATATATAAATAAAACACCTTTTCTCCTGGCACAGAAAATTTATATTCTCAATAACTTGTAGTGTTTATCCTACTGGTAGGCTTTGCAAATGATTCACTTCTATAATTGACAGCTTTGAAAACATTAATTGATAATCATTTAAAAACTTAATAAATTATCAATTCAGTCTGGCTGTGGTCAGGGAATTCTGTAATCTTAGCGCTTGAGAGCTTGAGGCAGGACAATTGCATGAATTCAAGTCCAGTCTGGAATACATATCAAGCACCAAGATAGTTACAGCTATTCAGGAAGACCATGTTTAAATAAAATCAGTGAATAAATAAATATGCAAAATATGTCCCACCATTTTTATAATTATGCAACTGTTCTTAGTGAATTGCAATTCCTTTTTTATATTTATATATGGAATATTTATAATTTTGTAAGGTATACATAAATTGATTTTATGTAAGTCATGAAACATGATTATCAACATGAGGCAAAGTTTACTGCTTTGAACTATTTGTAACGTTTTGTCATTTATTGTAGATAACACTGCCAGAATTTTAACTAGAAAAAATGGCTTCAATAGACATGAGATCAGCACCTACCTGTTACCTGTGGTGATTTCCGACAATGATTACCCCATCCAAAGCAGCACGGGCACCCTGACCATCCGCGTGTGTGCCTGCGACAGCCAAGGCAACATGCAGTCCTGCAGCGCCGAAGCCCTGCTCCTCCCGGCCGGCCTCAGCACAGGCGCCTTGATAGCCATTCTCCTCTGTATCATTATCCTGTTGGGTAAGACAAGTCAAAGCAATGATTTCCTTGGGTGCTCACTATACTGTGTCATTTAATAGTAAAGGCTGGTATCAAAATACGCATCTCGGGCTGGAGAGATGGCCTAGTGGTTAAGCACTTGCCTGTGAAGCCGGAGGACCCCGGTTGGAGGCTCAGTTCCCCACAACCCACGTTAGCCAGATGCACAAGAGGGTGCACGCATCTGGAATTTGTTTGCAGTGGTTGGAGGTCCTGGGGCGTCCATTCTCTCTCTCCCTCTTTCTCTCTCTGTAAAAAATAAACAAAAAAAAATTTAAAAATATGTCTCTTCAAACTCATACTAAAATTTAATAGATATGTGATGGTTATAGAATATTATTTAACATAAGGTAGTTTATGTGATAGAAATATATAAAATATGTAAATAATATAGGAATAGAAACAGTGGGACTCTTCCTATGCACACTAGAACTGAATCTAGTGTAAACACACACACATACACACACAGAGATGTACATGTATCTTTCACGACAGTGTGTTAAATTAAAGACAAGAATGAGGATTTGACAGTTTTGTAAGAGCATGCAAAGGTACAAAGGCAGAAGAAGTTCTTGGTAGCATGTTGAACATTATACTTGTGCATGGAGAGCAGAGACTGAGCGACATCCATGACCGTGTCTCTATTATTCCACAGCTGAGCCATAGTGGCTGCTCTTGATGTTGTACTAACACATCTGATGACATTGTTCCTAGGCCATTTGCCAAACTTATTTAGTAATAGAGGAGAAATTAAAAGATTTGTCACAGTATAAACTGATCTCAACCTCAACTAAAAATGTCAGAAGTTAGCAGACCTCAATTAAGAACAAATCAATAGTTCTTTTCTTAAAAAGGCAGTTGAAAAAAAGAAACTTGGCTTAGAAATGCACAAAGAGGTGAATGCACCTGGAATTGATTTGCAGGGGCAAAAGGTCCTGTAGCACCCATTTCCTTTCTCTGTCTCTTTCTCTCTCTATGCTTGCAAATATATAAATAGAATATTAAAAAAAAAGAAAAACTTGGCTTGGTATGGGAATGTTTCTCAACAGCTTACTTGTACTGAATTATTATCAACCCTTCAAAATTATAAGATGGAGTTAAAGAAAATAATTTGAACATTGTTATTATAGATAATCTCTACAAGAGTGAATTTAGCACAATTTTATGATTTAAAAAAGGAAGGCAAAATTTATATGAACTTATACCCTACACCAAACAAGAATTCCAATTCTTTATCATTATTTATTTAATGTGACATACAGCTATGTGTTACAGATGATTTGATATAATATATTCATATTATGATTCTGTGTTTAAATAAGAAAATGTTAAATTATGCATATAATATAAACCATTAATTGGATAAAATAATCAATTCTACGTTAGATTTTTTAAAAATATCATTCATCTACTAGAGGACAGAGAGAGACACAACATTAGGTAAGCCAAGGGCCTGTTGCCACAGCAAATGAACTCCAGATGCATGTTGCCCTTTGCACCTGGCTTTAAGTGGGTACTGGAGAATCGGCTCTGGGACTGAAAACTTTACAAGGAAGCATCGCTAACCACTTAGCATTTACACAGACCCAGATTTCTTTTTAGTATGGTTCAGGAAATGAAAATATGAAAAGTGTAAATATATTTAAATATATTCTGTTTATAATAAGTAAGAGTAAACTCAACTTTACTTGACAGAGTCCATGCCACCTGATAAAGTTTTATTAATATAGTTCTACTTTTGCTACCAGTCATGTCAGTATGTGTTTAAAATCCAAAGTACTTGAAAAACCGAGGCAGAAGGCAGAACGGACTCAAGTAGCAAGCCAACCTGAAAATCACTGTTAGATCCCATGTCAGAAACAAAACGTAATAAGCTCAAAATTAATTTGACTTGTCATTTATCAAATAAACAGGTAAGGGTTGTCTCATAATGCCTCCCAAAGTCACTGAAGCAGGAAGCAATAATGCGAATAGTCTACCTTGGGAGTTGACATTGAGCTCATGAAGAAGCCCTTCTGTTGAGATGTGTTTCCCATGCAAAGAAATCCAGTGAAAACTACTAAGAGTAGAAAGGTTTTCTTAAAGGTTTACTATTCACCAAACCTTGCAATGTGCTCTTGACCACAAAACATTTATATTTCATTTTGACAAAACAGTGTATGAAGAATGAAAACTTGTTTTCTCTACTTCACACATAATGAAAATGAAATTTAGTACTATTTGAATCACCTTCAAGGGCAGACGATTTCTGAGTGCCTGAGCCTAGGACCTCCAACTTCTTCACTTGGTACCCAGTTTTCCAGTGAAATATGCATGAAGGTTGGGAGGAGGCTTCCTGTGATGCATTGTCACTGAAATGATGCTCATGTAGTCCATTAGCTGATTCACATGCCCCCCCACCCCAATAATGGTCATTGTTTTTATTACTCAAAGTTAATTGCTTTTTCTCTGCTCTTGAATTAGAAGAAAAAGAAATGTTTAAACTCCCTTTAAATTAGCTTAAAACTTTTTGAGTATTCCTCTGACCCTAATTGGAAAACATTGTATCTCACATTGCAAGAAGCAGGAAATGAATTTGGATGTGGATCCAATCTTACTGTTTCATTATTTTCATTATTAGAAGCTTTTTTTTTTTACTGAGTACATCCATTTGGCTGATAATAAAAAAATCAGGTTTAAAATATTTACATCACACACTTTTTATGGGCAGGAGTACATGAAATAAGACAACATAGAATGAGCTTTTTATAAATCCTGAATAACAATTTTTCTGTATTTGTCAAGACTTAGGTTTTAATCATTTGAGGGCTAAAAATCTTACATGTGGAAGAAAAGTTCCATTTGTGGGGAAAAAAAAAAGCTTCTTAAGAAAAGTTACTGTTTGGCTCTGTAACACAAGTTTAAGAAAGACAGTTGGAGCATTTTAGGGTAATAAAATGAAAATGCAGTATATTATATCTTGGTACAATAATGTTTCTCACAATCATTAAACATTTTTAATAAATTCATTTATTTGATGAAATATGGTTTTCCCCATTCTCTTCCTATTTAGCTGAATTGATATTGGTTTCTCCACATCATTTTAAAAGATCAAGAACAGGGCTGGAGAGATGGCTTACCTATTAAGCACTTCTCTGTGAAGCCTAAGGACCTCGGTTCAAGGCTTAATTTCCCAGGACCCACGTTAGCCAGATGCACAAGGGGCGCACGCGTCTGGGGTTGTTTGCAGTGGCTGGAGGCCCTGGCACACCCATTCTCTTTCTCTCTCTCTCTCTCTCTCTCTCTCTCTCTCTCTCTCTCTCTCTATATATATATATATATATATATATATATATATATATATATGTCTCTTTCTCTCTCTGTCACTCTGAACTAAATAAATAAAAATAAATAAATAAATAAAAATGAACATCAGCAAAAAAAAAAAAAAAAGATCAAGAACAAAACATTTACTGTTAGTAAAAAAGTCAGGAGAACTCTATTGCAATGAGAGATACTTTTCTGAACATGGAAGTGGATAAGTGACTTTTCAGAGAAATAAGTATTTCTACTTGTCAGTACTTATTTAAGACACATGTATCCCACCTTCATACATTTACATACATTTATTTGTTATTTTTTGTTCGGGTTTATTTATTGCTTTCAGTTATTTCAATATCCAGATTTGAATTTGTTTTTGCTGTTGTGTGATCTAAGAACTTTGGGGCATCTTTTGGCAAGGTATTTATATTTGGAAAGGAAATGTCTAAGCTCGAATAATACCTAAATAATTTGGTCAAAATTTTCCCAATAATAAATTCCTATTTTATCAGCATAAATAAATAGTGTAACCATCAGCAAAGGTGTAGAACAGAAATCAATACTCCCTATTTGTGAAGAATATTTCTGTTTAACATAGTAGAAGGATGTGAACTGTGTGCATATGTGCTAGCCCTTTTCTCATTTGAGGCTGTATTCAGTTTGTCATATTTTTACTTAAAATCTTAGGTTAATTTTAATTGAAAAGATCAATATTTTCTGTACAACCAGAAACTAACTTTCATTAATTCTTAGAAAAGAGTGATAGAAAGAGGCCATTGTAAATGAGGAATATCCCATATTGTCTTAAAATAAATTAGAACACCATCCACCTTAGCTAAAACACTTTTCAACCCACAAAAGAGAGTGCAAAATTAACCTGAGATTCTGACTTTTGGGGGCCACATGTGAGTACACAGAGCTCTCCTGGGGGGTCTGTCTGCACTGGCCATTTGTGGAGCCAGTGAAGTAATGAATCTCCTTGTCTTTGTTCAGGCCATAGTGGAGGTGAACTAATGCAGCTCCTTGTCTTTGTTCAGGTCATGGTCAAGTTGAATTAATGCATCTTCTTGCCTTTGTTCAGGCCATGGTCGAGGTGAACTAATGCATCATCTCCTTGTCTCTGTTCAGGCCATGGTGGAGGTGAACTAATGCATCTCATTTTCTCTGTTCAGGTCATGGTGGAGGTGAACTAATGCATCTCCTTGTCTTTCTTCAGGCCATGGTCAAGTTGAATTAATGCATCTTCTTGTCTTTGTTCAGGCCATGGTGGAGGTGAACTAATGCATCTCCTTGTCTTTGTTCAGGCCATGGTGGAGGTGAACTAATGCATCTCCTTGTCTTTGTTCAGGCCATGGTGGAGGTGAACTGATGCATCTCATTGTCTTTGTTCAGGCCATGGTCGAGGTGAACAAAGGCATCTTCTTGTCATTGTTCAGGCCATGGTGGAGGTGAACTGATGCGTCTCCTTGTCTTTGTTCAGGCCATGGTGGAGGTGAACTAATGTGTCTCATTTTCTCTGTTCAGGTCATGTTGGAGGTGAACTAATGCATCTATGTCTTTGTGTTTGTTCACGTCATGGTGGAGGTGAACTAATGCATCTCCTTGTCTCTGTTCAGGCCATGTTGGAGGTGAACTAATTAATGAATCTCCTTGTCTCTGTTCAGGCCATGTTGGAGGTGAACTAATTAATGCATCATCTTGTCTTTGTTCAGGCCATGGTCGAGGTGAACTAATGCATCTCTTTCTCTGTTCAGGTCATGGTGGAGGTGAACTAATGCATCTCCTCGTCTTTATTCAGGTCATGGTGGAGGTGAACAAATGCATCTCCTCGTCTTTGTTCAGGCTATGGTCGAGGTGAACTAATGCATCATCTTCTTGTCTTTGTTCAGGCCATGGTGGAGGTGAACAAATGCATCTCCTTGTCTTTGTTCAGGCCATGGTGGAGGTGAACAAATGCATCTCTTTTTCTCTGTTCAGGTCATGGTGGAGGTGAACTAATGCATCTCCTCCTCTTTATTCAGGTCATGGTCGCGGTGAACTAATGCATCTCCTTGTCTTTCTCCCAGTGATCGTCGTGCTGTTCGCGGCCCTGAAAAGGCAGCGGAAGAAGGAGCCGCTGATCCTGTCCAAGGAGGACATCAGGGACAACATCGTGAGCTACAACGACGAGGGCGGCGGCGAGGAGGACACGCAGGCCTTCGACATCGGCACGCTGCGCAACCCCGCGGCCCTGGAGGACGGCCAGCCCCGCCGCGACGTGGCGCCCGAGGCGCGGCTGCTGCCGCCGCGGACTCCGCCGGCCGCCGACAGCGCGGACGTGCGCGCCTTCATCCACGCGCGGCTGCGGGAGCACGACGCCGACCCCGCCGCGCCGCCCTACGACTCGCTGGCCACCTACGCGTACGAGGGCGCGGGCTCGCCGGCCGCGTCGCTGAGCTCGCTGGAGTCGGCGGCCAGCGACGGCGACCAGGACTACGACTACCTGGGCGACTGGGGACCCCGCTTCCAGAAGCTGGCCGACCTGTACGCGGGGGCGGACAGCGACAAGGACGCCTGACCCGCCTGGCCCTGGCCCCCCGCGGCAGAAAGTGACCCCAGCCGCTCCATCTCCACTGCGCACTCCCCGGCATCCAGGAGGACGATTTTCCTGCCACTCAGCACAATCCCCCCCCCCCCCCGCCCCATGCATTTCTTAATTTCTTCATTAATGGCATTAATTCTCTCCTGTAGGATTGTCTCATGGAATATATACGACAAGTTTATTTAATCACTTCCAACAGCCAAAGCTATGGAAATTCAATGTTGTCCATCCTAGTAAATAAAAGATAATTTCAGAAACACGGACAGGATAGTTCTCCCTAAAGCAACCTCACAAACAGCCCTGCTTCTGTTAGGTACACGTCCTGCCCTCGCAAATGTAGCTTTTACAAAGGCGAAGAAAAACATTTAAGATATATCCTGTTCTGTACAGAAAAACTTAAAAGAGCAATGTACACGTGGTGTTAGTAGGTGTGATATGCAGCCTGGTATCCAAACGTTTGTGCAGTCTCATTTCATCAAATTCTATCTGCTAATGTTTTATATTTATATTTTTGTATTTATTTTTTAAAAAAAATAAACCAGTTTTTACAACTACTTTGTGTCCAACTTCATTTTGTTTTCTTCTAGGAAGAAAAACTTTTTTTCTCCCTATGGGTTAAATATCTTGGTACCTAATTTCATTAAATTTGGTTGAGAAGATAAAGCATTGCCATTGTTACTGAAAAGTGTGACCAATTTGATAGCAAAGGTAAGCTCTGATTTTTTCCAATGAGCTCTGGTGTTATGATATCTGAAAACCTCATCGTGTTAAAAGGACTTGTCACTTATAAATAAACCACTTAAAGTTTATCATTCACACAAACTTAAATCATTGTCATTCTTTGGCTAAAGACACTGAAAATGCAGTAGTAACTCCATTTTGTTCATATTCAGTAACATAATATCTGGACAAATATACCATTTTTTCTCAATTTTTATGACATTTGTGCTATTGAGGTTTATAGGAAATAATACTTGAGACAGATCTCAGACTGAACTAATCTTTTAATGGAAAATATATTTACCTCCTATGGTGACTTTAAACATGCCTCATAATGGCAGTAATAATGCTAAATATTCCATTAAGACACAGCTTTGTGATTATGCCAAATTTCTGAAAATGCATTTTACATTTATCACAGAAAAGTGTTTTCTGTCAATGAATGACTTAATAGAAAAAGTTAAAAATAATAAAATACTGACAGGTAGTCATCTACTGTTATTGCAAATCCTAGAAGTTTGCTGCCAATAATTGAGTCCTTGTTTCTTAAAAATCATCCCATGATTCATTTGTGAATGGCATACTTCACAAGACATGTAGAAGACACATTGCCTGCTGGGCATGGAGTAAACAGTAAGAAGAATCTGTATGCTAATTAGTTGTGGTCTACTTTTGTTTGTTTGTTTTTAGTAAGTTTGGGTGTAATATTGACATATCTTTAATGTTGACTTAATTATTTCAATCCTTTTATGTATTTTTTTCTAATTTCTAGGTTGAAAGAACCATATCATTTTACCTGTAGATACTGTAGTTTGTAAAGCAGATTATAAAAGAAAAGTAACCCATGAGACCTAATTAAAACCAGTCATATTGTATGCTATGGATGCATCAGACTAGACACTAAGACTTAATTTGGCATACTCCTACTCAGAAAACCCACTAAACGAGTATTAACATTTGGTTTACAAAAAGGCAAAGATTAAGAAGTAGAATTTTCTCATCTCTCTGTTGAATTGTAATGAAAGTGAATCTTTAATATCCTACAGGCGTTCATCACTACAGGCAGAATGTTAACAATAGTAAAGATAAAAGAAGTTATGTGAACATTTCATGCTAGTTACAATACAGAATATCACTTTGGTTAAATCAGTTTTAAGATATCCAGCACCGTTCTATGTGTCAATATTAGATGTCATGAATGCAACTCTTATTTAAAGATTTTTAATTATCTTCATGCAGGTAACTTCAAAGTGGCGTTAACTTATTCAGACATTGACTATGTCACCTAATTTTTAATAGTTCATGAACTGTGACAGTGATCCCTCCTGAAGCCTAAACTAAGTGTCCAAATCTCTTTACAAAGGTAGATTGGCAGGCTTCTTTGTAATTATAAAACCTACAGTGCACAGAAAATACTTAGTAACTGGCACCCTAGAAATGTTGGAAATGAAGATGGAATGTACAAATTTTAATTACTTCATAATCCTGAAATTCAGCACTTATGACTGTAATAACCTGGACAATTCTCTTACCCTCTCACATCCCCAGGAATTGTCCCCTTCCAAAGGATATCCCAGGATATAAACTACTTGAACAACTATCTCTCTATACTATTACTGAGTTTACTGAGCCTGTGCAAATGTTTCCTTTTTTCCCCACTTATGCCTTCATTTATTATATATAAATTGGCCATCTATTATGAAAATGGTGCAATGTTCTAACCTCTGTAGATGCCATAACTCACCCACAGTCCTTATTCTAAGCGATCATTGATCAAAAAAACAAAGATGGCAAAATAGCTATAAAAACTGAATTTATAATAAACTATAAAGCCTTTAACATTATGGCATTCTCAAAGAACAAGTCATTCTGTTATTTTTCACATTTTAAATATTCAGGTGAATATACAAATTATTTTTAAATCTTTTGGTCAGTAGAAATAATGAAGTCCCAACTGGTTCTACATTAAATTAGAGCTCATATGTTTGTAAATTTATAGTTGTAGGTTGAAATAATCCCTCCTCTCACACAGGCACACACACACACACACACACACACACACACACACAGTGACAGAGACAGAGAGGTAGAGGCTAGTATTACATAACTTGCAAGAATGGTTGACCTATGCAGGAGATTTGCAAACATAAAATATTATTTTGATGTCTAGGATCCTGTGAAATACAACATGTTAATGTGAGGGATATCATAATCTCTCAGTTAATTTATAAGTATATCTACCTAAAAATCTATGTACTATTGATGTTGATTATATGCCTACTGTATAGATAAACTAGGTATGATCATCTAATTCCACAACAACATGGAGAAAAGAATTTACTTGATTTTTAGTTCACAAATGGTCATATATACATATTCATATATATCCCTTGAATAATTTCAGAAAACATTAATTTAGCAACACAGTGAGTCAGTCCTCATAATCCCTATGCTTGTGCTTGGGTATGCAAATCGGCAGAAAGATCACCACATCTGCACTCATGCACAAATCAAGTATAGATGTGGTGACTACTTATATCACATGTATGAATTTAGGACAAAATTAAATCAACCTGACTCATTTTTTAAAGGACATAGAGACCAGGAAGTATTATGGGCCTTGTTCCCAGACAATTATGTGAAACAAATACTATATAGATACTCAGAAGTGGCAAAACTTTGTCGTGGAAAGAAATAAGGCTAATAAAAATTTATGGACTCCTTCACTCAGGCACCTTTGGGTGGGCCTTGACTTTTTCCCTCTACAGCATCTCAGTACACAGAACACATTACTGTTATTTTTTCATCATTGACATACCAATATTATCTCTAATCATTATCAAGTGGCCTTATCATGAATTATGACTCTTCAAACTAGAAATAATACCTTATTGAATCTATCATCATTCTTTTCTATGACATCTTTCTTTTGTTATAGAATTTTCCGTAACAAAATAGACTAATCTGCTGCATTACTTCTTTCTAATGGTTCTGGTTTCCATTCTTAAGAATCACTCGGTCACATTCTTCCAAACAGTGTGAGGGGATAACTCCATTATTATGCATCATTTTATTATCTCCATATGATAAATTATTTAAAAAAAACACAACTTATACTCCATGCATGTGCCCCCCACCCTTGTATTTAACTTTATATTAATTTTTCTTAGATTCCTGCTTATGTAGGTCCTAATTTCCCTTCCTCCTTCAAACCTATGATTTTTATTTATTTATTTAATTAATTATTTATGAGCAGGAGAGAGGCAGGTAGAGGCATAAAGAACGAGTGTGTCATGGTCTCTCGCCTCTGCAAATAAATTCCAGATTCATGGGCCTTATGCATCTGGCTTACATAGGTATTGGGGAATTGAACCTGGGTCCTTAGGCTTCACAGACAAGTGCCTTAACTGCTAAGCCATTACTCCAGCTCCTCAAACATATGATTTCTTACCAACATAGCTAGTCTCAATTAAAAAACATGGATATTTATAAATTCCTAAATACCCATAAAATAAGCATAACATTTCTGAATTTTTTTTAAAAGAATTCTCAGAGCCACCAAAACTTAGAAATCTGATTCCAAATCACTTTTGCGGAGTAAAATCTTCCCCAATCTGAATTCAAAACTCAATATTATTTATTTTTGTATGTTCTTTATTTTATCATCAATTTACTATGAAGAATTTTATTATCATCACTTGTTTGATATCACAAATTATACATTTGAACTTCTCTGTAAATTCCAGGAAAACAACCTCACTGAGCCATCCCTCCTGCCATCTTTGTAAATTCCAAAGGTTACTATAAGGATATCTTGTGTTTATCTAGAACAAAGACAATTATTTTTGCATAAAATACATAAAACACCTTACCCACCTGTTATCTGCCCCATCTCAAACTGGTAATGGTGTCCCTACAACTTAACACTTACTGTAAGCCATTTATGTCCTTCATGGTCCTATTTTGTTGGAAATTTTACAGTTAAGCAGTTGATGTTGTTTAATTGCAAAACACAAAGAATTTTACAACCTCTCACCATTTCCACTCCCTTATCCAAGGCAGCAAAATATTGCTCGATTATTAGAAGTTTCCTTTTGATGTACTTAATACTCTGCTGTCAGAATGAAGTCAAGAAAAACATTTGACAGACAATTTCCAATGGGAGTTTTCCTTTCCCTTAAACTATCACTTTGCTCTTGGTAGAAAACTAAATTCTAACAGTGGAAGAAAAGCTTCTCCACAGACCTGTCATCGGATCTAAGCAGTTGCTTTTCCACTCTAGGCCCTTACACTGTCATTGTTTCCTGCCTTAATGTGATTTCAGTAGCTGTTCCTTCTTCCTTGCTTGCTTAAATTGTGATCAAATGTTAGTGGTTGTCTTCCTTCTGCGCTCTGTTGAGAATTCTAAAGTTTCCTTAAACCAGCTTCCATATAATTGGTTCCTTCATGCATCACCTTTTTTTTTTTTTTACATTTAATGTCTTACTTGTTTGCTATGATTATTTTCTTTCACCCTCAAACAGAATGTAAAATTCATGAAAGTATGGATTTTTTTATTATATTGTCCCATGATGTAGCACTTATATCTGTTTTGAGGCTCAATAAACATTTGTTGGAAGACTGAACAAATGTTTTACTATTTTGGACTTGTTCTACTTAGTTGTAAATATGCACATATGTATCCTATGTGTTTCTGGTATCCGCGCCTCTTCCCTGGGATGATGAACTTCTTGAAGTAAGAAGGGCTGACTTTCTGTCTTGTTCTTCATTTTCTGGCAGCCATTTTGATTCCAAACGCAGGCATTTAAGAATATATAGTGGTACAGGCTTGTGATCCCACTGTGAACAAGGCTGACACACAGAGAACACATGTTCAAGGCCTCCTCAGGCTGTAAAGGATTATAAATTCATATTAAATAACTTAGGGAGACACTGTCATTAACAAATAAAAATCAGTAAATTAAAAAAAAGGTATTGTGGTGGTGAGATTTGGAAATGGCTCAATGGTTAAAGGTGCTTGTTTGCAAATCCTGTTGAAGCAAGTTCCATTCTCAGTCCCCATGTAAAGTCAGATGTAAACAATGGCGCCTGTATCTATCTGGTGTACATTAGCAGAGGCAACACACACATACACATATGAAAATAAATTATAAATACAGAAATAAATGAATTTTATTAAGAAAGCAACTCAGGGATGTATGTGAAAGGCCTTAGAATCAATCCTCAGTACCAAAAAAAAAAAAAAAATGCAAGACTGAATATGAATTTAGGCTAATTATCTTCAGGAATTTAGAAAGTAATCCTAAAAGACAAGCATATTTGAGAAATACAACTGAATGATATAAATCATTTGATATATTATAGATGGCCAAAGACTGTGTTAGTAGGAACTAAACTAATGTAAGTGCCAACATCAGGGAGTGACTAGCTTTTCACATTCTTCCTTTTGGGTCAGAATCTGAGTGATGATTTTAGACACTTAATCATTGGCCTATTAGAGAAAAGTATGAATAGAGGGAAGGTTTCTCAGGGAAGTACAGGGAAAGATCACTAGATAGTGAATGTTAAAGTAGACAGAGAGATCACAGTCCTAGAAAAAAAAAGTTCAGTCTTTAAGATTATCTTTTCCTGTATAATTACTTTTTGCTTCATCCAGAGTATAATATCTGGGTACCAAGAAATATACTTGCATTTTGTTAGTAATTTTACCAAGTTTAACTTGCTGGAATTGCCATAATCTACTGAGGTACTAGCACCCAAGGATAGCTTTCAGATTGCATAGTCATAAATTTTGGAGAATAAAAATTTACAAATTTATAAATTCTAGACAAAACTGAGGAAGAGAGGTGAAGAATTGATCTAAAGTGATAAATATTCTGGAAACCATGGAATACTATTGATTTGTTAAAAATGATAAAATGAATAAAGTATATTTTAAATACCATTTTCTTGAAAGTCATCAAAACTTAATATTTATTATTATTTATTATTTATATATCAATAGTAATTAATAAATAAATTAATTTTATATATTTATAATATACAAATTAATTAATATTAATATTTATTATAATTTATTATTTATTTATTAAACAAATATTTATTTATTTATTACCCATATACCTCACAAGTGATTATTTCTGCTGCAAACCCTATTAATTCTTTAAGACTGCATACATAATCTTACCTACATGCCTAAATATTTATTTCATTTTCAGATTTAATGAGCATCAGAAGGAAAGATGGTTTGAAAAGGTCACTTTTCATGACTTTAAATACTGAGACAACTAAATCTTTTATAAGAATAGGTCTACTTTGGAGGGTGTACACATTTTCATAATGGGCATTCTTTATTAAATTAAATGACTCCTTTAGGAAAGAATAAACACTAGCAAGTACATAACAGAATGCTGGTAGAGCATTTGTGAAAATTTTCTCCAGCTGTGGCATAATCCTGAATTTGGAGCATGACATTTACAACTCTGCAGGAAGATTTGCACAGTAGTTTCCTCCCCAAAGTTATCTGAATAAAAAGGAGGCCCAAGACTCCAGCCATGATCTTTCCTTGTATTCTTTTCCAATCAAACATGTTCTCAATGTATACGATTAGCCCACTGTGCCCAGCTGAGTTCATTCCCATTTCTTTCTCTGATAATATTGCTAAAATTGATCTCTAAAGGGATTTTATTAACATCACTGCATGTTTATTCAAAAAGAAATAAACAAAAATGTCTAGCCATTCCAATGCAGTGGCTGTCTCTTTTTCTGCCATATACTTTTTTTTTTTTTCTTTTTGAGGAATAGGGTTTTAGCTTGGTATAGCTGATTTGCTTGAGTTTATTATCATCTAAACACATAATTAAATTTGTATTTTTATATCCTCAAAGGGTTAAATTCTTTATAACAAAATGTGGCTGCATTGTGATTGCTGTGTGCACCCCAAAGTGTGCAGGTACATTTGAAGTACCAGTATATGATCATTATACTATGTTGACAGGTCTATATAATTTAGATAAAGGAAACTCTTTGAATTTTTAGTTCCATTTGGTTAAACACTCAAGCTTGATAAAATGCTGATTCCAGAAGCACCTCAAGCATAAATTGGTACTACATAAATACTTGTGGGGTGATTGATTAATCTTGGCATCTCAATACTTTGTTTTCTAATTTTGGCAGTGCGGAAAATGTCAGGTTCCATACCTTCCTCACTCTCAACCAAAAAGGCAACATGTTTCATTCATATTTGAAAAAGCATATTCTAGAAATGTCACAGTAACCTTTTAAGATGACAGTCTTTGCCTAGGAATTCTTGACAGCAACGTTGCACAATTATGCCAGCTATATATCGAAATTTTCTTACATCATCTTCCAGAAGTGATAGCCTGAGAAGATGGCATGCGAGATTGGATGGAAGGAAACAAAAAAAAAAAAAAAAAAAAAAAAGTGAAGCACTCTTTAAATACTTTTATTTTTGAGACAGGAATAGAAAAGGTTATATTCAAGTTTAAATTGCTGCTAGCAAACTGGATGTCTTAAAGATAAACTTTTGATGTTTTATATCTTCTACAGATGAACTTGAGTTCTTTGAGCATTTATAATATAGAATATTCAGTACAACGTGGGATTTTTATATTACTTAATAATCATCTTTGGGGGGGGTAGGTTCTCACTCACGCTCAGGTTGACCTGAATCTCACTAGATAGTCTCAGAGTGACCTTGAACTCACAGTGATCCTCCTACCTCTGCCTCCCAGAGTGCTGGGATTAAAGACATGCGCCACCACTCGTGGCTTTAATATTCATCTTTTACTTTCAAGGCATTGGCACAAAACTAAATAACCACTCAATTTAGAGGCATACTCTGTAAAAAGTAAGGCACACTTGCTTTCATCCTTTCATATATACGTTTCACCAGAAGACCCCACTTCTGAGATGAGCTACCAACAGTCAGGCAGCAATCATGTTCAGGAGGAAACAGCATGGCATCGCACCTACGTCAGCTTATACCTAAGCATTTTTCTACTTTGTAATTTAAAAAGCTTCATGTCTTTAAGTTCAAAGGGATTATCTTATTTTTTGACATTGTGAAATGCATGAAAGCAAGTGTGGGAAAAAAAAAATTATTGTAAACCATGAGTGTTTCCTACAAATCTCCTTTCAAAGGAGAGCGTCAAGAACAATTGAAACAAGCATCAATTTCATAGTAATATCTCTGTCTGTTTAAAGCTGCTGAGATGAAAGCTGTTAACAAGTCATGGGAAACTTGAGGAAGCAGCCTCTGAATACCGTGGGAGGTTAGGTTAGGACCTCTGCGCTGGGGTTGGTATTTCTGAGACAGTTTCTGACGCATGATTACGAACTTATTTATTCAGATGCAATCTCACAGGATCTTTGAAGAGCCCAACATGGATTCCGATCAGGAATCATAGTAAATTTTTGGCATTTAAAAAAATTCATGCTTAGTTGATCAGTATATACACTGGATTTCTCTAATTTCAAGTTGTTTAATTCACCAGAATTTATGTGTCAGCTAGGGCAAATTTGGAGATTGTTTATTTTCCTAACTTAAACTTCCGACACCAATACAAACTTCAGAATTTAAAACTTGCCTTTAAATTTTTTTGATAAAAGCAGAGAAAATAATTATTTTAACAGATGTTGACCATTCACTTATGCCTACCTATACTCTTAAATGAAAGTCTCTACACATACTGAGATATTTGAAGTGGAAAAAAAAAAAAAAAGAATGAGATAGGCATATTCTTTGTAAACTTGAATAAGTCAAATTGAGGGGTGAATATGAAAAGGTATTCAAATATTTCTTCAACAGTTATGCCTAGATTTGAGATACGCAAATGAAAAAAATTGAAATAAGATGTAAATGTATTCTTTCTTTGAGATATTTCATAACTGATAGACTTCACAATCTTATGGATTTTAAAGTGGTTATATATTCTGAGACATGGATTATAATAACATTCTTAATTTATAAATTATTTTATTTCTATCTGGAGTCATACTGTGGAAATTTTCTGTAAAATACTGATCTTATGTTGAAAACTCAATGACAAATTTGAAAGGACATTTTCTAAATGTTTACACATTTATTTAGAAATGAATTGGTGTTTCAATGAATTAGAAAGGTACCATCTTTGGGCATATATATATATATATATATATATATTGCTCTGACTTATTAGTATTTCCAAGTTATATTTATTATCACATGTATCATTATCTTTTCATATGTCTGTCTACCATCTATCTGTGTATTACCGATCTCATATCTGTCTCTTTTCCATATATTTATCAACTATAATCTTACCTTTAGTATATTTGAACTCTTATTAAGTGTGAGGCATTAAGTTATATTAGTGATACATACCTAGCTGCTTATCCGTATCTGCAGTACTTTCTGCATTATTATATGAGTAATATTTCCTGGATATGTATTATTTTCCAAGCCTACCATGTATATCCCTTTTATATTATGTGCATTATTTCCTTGTTTCACCTTAATGTTTTTACCTAAACTATAGTTGTCTGCTATCAAGATGACAACTAATTCTACATATAATTTTATTTTCTTTTCGTTGCTCTATACCTTTGTTGCTTATTTTTTTTTGTTGTTCACTTTTTATTTAGTTATTTGAGAGCGACAGACATAGAGAGAAAGACAGATAGAGGGAGAGAGAGAGAATGGGCACGCCAGGGCTTCCAGCCACTGCAAACAAACTCCAGACGCGTGCACCCCCTTGTGCATCTGGCTAACGTGGGACCTGGGGAACTGAGCCTCGAACCGGGGTCCTTAGGCTTCACAGGCAAGCACTTAACCGCTAAGCCATCTCTCCAGCCCTGTTGCTTATTTTTAATTATCATGATTTAGTATAAATTTTATAGACAGAATTTTGTATTATATGTGGATATAATGTAGTTGAATTGATTATATAAATATTCTCAGACCTCAGGACTTGTGACAAATGTTGGGAATTTATTAGGAGGAAATAGTATTTTAGCACTTCTAGTTGGGAAGTTGCTTTTTAGAAGGATGTATGAGCTTGTCATCATTTCTCATTAAAAATAATATCTGAGGCCAGAGAGATGGGCTTAGTGGTTTAGGTACTTGCCTAAAAATCCTAAGGACTCAAGTTCAATTCCCCAGGACCCACATGAGCCAGATGCATAAGGTGGCACAGGCATCAGGAGTTCATTTGCAGTGGCTGGAGGCCCTGGTGCACACATTCTGTATCTCTCCTTGCAAATAAATAAATAAAACTATTTTAAAACAGTAATAACAATGCTGTCTCTTTTCATCGTGTAAGTGGGTATTCCGTGTTTGCTGAAGAATTTATGGCAGGTTGTCCACACAGATTGTTGCTAGCTCGCTGCACTTGAGGGAATCAAATGGAAGCCAGGAAATGGAAAGAAATGTGTGTTATGTCATTTTGCTGCTCCCCAGTGACACATACTAGAGCTACTGACTTCTCTTTCCCACTCTCGTTGTCCATTTTTCAC
This sequence comes from Jaculus jaculus, assembly GCF_020740685.1. Lineage (NCBI taxonomy): Eukaryota > Metazoa > Chordata > Mammalia > Rodentia > Dipodidae > Jaculus > Jaculus jaculus. The sequence continues at coordinate 80,643,023 of NC_059114.1, forward strand.
AACATGAAATGCCTGCATAGTGTGACTGTGAATTTTATGTGTCGACTTGGTTCAAGGATGCCAGGCAAGCTGTTAAACACTTCTCGTATCCGGGTGGGTGTTTTTTAGAAGAAATGTGTACTTGAACGCAAAGGCTACTCAGTCACGGGCTGAATATAGCACAAAGCAGAGCAAGGGAGCCTTTCCTTCTGCTTGAGTTGAAATACTCATCTTCTCGGACATGAATACATCGGATTACCAGGCCTTAAATTGCAAGCCACATCACTCTATCAGTACTCCATGATGTTCAGTTTATGGATGATTCACTGTGGGCATTTCCTGCCTTTCTAATTGTATGAGCCAATTAAAGTAAGAAGCCTGTTTGTCCTCTCTTTCCCTCCTCTCATATGTGTTTGTATGCATGTCATAGTGTATGTATAGCTACATCCATATCATCTATATCTATATCATCTATATCACCTATGTCTATATCTATATCATCTACATTTATATCTATATATATCTATCTATACCTATATCTAATCTCTATCTCTATCTCTATCTATCTATCTATCTATCTATCTATCTATCTATCTATCTATCTATCTATCTATTCTGTACCCTTAAAGAATTGGGGCTTATATGCATATTATAGTGCTATATCTGAACCTTTGTTTTATTCTCAACTTTTAAATCTTACTACCCAGATTTATTTATGTTGTTGAAAAATTGCCAGATATCATTTGAGTGAAAGTTAAACTTATCCCGTATTTTGAAGAAACATTCATCAGTTGTATTGGGATTTTAAGGTCTGTATCTATGAAATAAGCCTTTACTAATCCAATTTGTTCAAGATAGATTATGGAAGATATGTTTGTTTAAGATTTTATAAAGAATTTCTCAAAATTTTCTGACAAAAGTACTTGTATAATCTTCATGTTTGCTTTTTCTTCAGGATCATCAGTTATACAGGTGCTGGGTTTTCTCAGTCTATCTTTTGTTTCATCCAAATTTGCTAGTAATCCTTGCCACTATTTTCTTTTTCATTTTCATGTAACAAATAATTTCTTTACTAAATTTGTCTTATATTTTCATGTAGTTTCTCATTTCTCATATGTTGCTTTTTACTCTCCTAAGTAGAGGGAAAGCCGTGTGTGTGTGTGTGTGTGTGTGTGTGTGTGTGTGTGTGTGTCCACTTATCTGTGGTTTTCTCTATAAATTTTACTATTTGGATATCTACTCCAGAGTATATTGGCTACTTTGATTTTATTCCTATTTCAGTAAACAGTAATAAAATCTGTATCTACATTTTGTGGCTCTTTGTGCTTTGGGTACATAATATTCATTGTTTATAATAATTGGATTTATATTTTTTCTTTCATAGATTCTCTTTCTCTCTCTCTATCTCTTTGTAGGTGTACATGTATTCCTTTAAAGAACACTGAAAATGCAATGGATGATTTCTATATCCACAATTGTTATATTCTCCAATTCCTTTTTATTTGCAAATCTACTCCTTACCATGTTTTTAATATTCTTGTTTTATTTTTTTCTATCAATTATACAGTCCATATAGTTCTGATCTGATCTGATAGTTATAGGGGACATATGATTGATCAGTTTGCAATGGAACATCAGAATACTTAATATCATTCCCACAGTACATCCACTATTATTTGTGTGTGTTTTTGCCTTTCACTCCCAAGGCTCAGTGCAGTTCCCATTTTTCCTCCAAGGTCATCTTGTGAAGTGCAGAGTCCCACATAAACCCAATTCCTTCATTTCCACTTGTTTACTGTGAGGTTCAGAATGAAATCTGGGATCTTATGTGTGTTGATCAAACAGTTAAAGCTCAAATGCTGATTCATGTCTTTAATTTTAAGTTCTATTACATCTTGACTTTAAATAAATTTCAAATTATTCTCAAAATTTTGAAAAATGACTGCTGTGTTGAGATAGAATGAGGCATATTTATGTAACACAAATCACAAAATGTATATTTTATATTATTATATATTTTTATATGTATGCAAACAGGGCTAGAGGTATGGCTTAGTAATTAAGGTATATGCCTGCAAAGCCTAACGACCAACCCAGGTTTAATTTTCCAGTACCCCAATAAAGCCAGATGCACAAAGTGGCACATGCAACTGGAGTTCATCTGCAGTGACTAAAAGCCCTATATTCATATATATATATAATGTTCATAATATACACAAATTATATATATAAAATATATATACAATTTTATGATATATTTGCTCATGAAGATATTACATCATATATAGTGTTGCACATCTACATTTTTATGTAGATTTTTTATGCACATGGTTATACATACAGTGATTTTTCAGTTACTATTGGGGTTTTTATAGTTTAGCTGTTCTACACTTAAAGTCTATTTTGCTTTGGAAAAGACCACTTTTAATAAGCTACAACTTAAATTTAGGATTTATTAGTTCTTGACATCTATGTGCAATGCACTATGTCACCCCCCCCCCCATTAACTATCGAAATTTTATTTATTTATTTATTTTTGTTTTTGGTTTTTTGAGGTAGGGTCTCACTCTGGTCCAGGCTGACCTGGAATTAACTATGTAGTCTCAGGGTGGCCTCGAACTCACGCTGATCCTCCTACCTCTGCCTCCCGAGTGTTGGGATTAAAGGAGTGCGCTACCATGCCTGTCTCTAACTATAGAAATTTTTATTACTGAAAAATGTTCTTCATATCCCATTTCAGTAAATTTCCATTTCCATGTCTGACAATGCAAAACAAGTTCATGATTTTTATCACCATCAATCAGTTATGCTGTCTATAAAATAAATATAAATGGAATGAAGCTGTGCACACTGTTTTGTAACTGACTTTTTTATTTTTTTTACATCTTACAAAGATTTTTGGCTTTCTCATTCACTGCTTTCTCTTTTTTATAATGTCCAGGACATCTAGGCCATGGAATGGCACTGCTCAAATTATGGCCAGGTCTTCCTACCTTAGTTATCCTAATCTAGAAACTCCATACAGACATGACCAGAGGGTTTTCTCCCAAGGTGCTTCTATATTATGTCAAATTAACAATTGAAATTAACTAAATTTTTCCTCATGCTTGATGTTTTGATGTCTAACAATATTTTAAGGTTACAAAGTGTCTTCTATGTATTAAAATTATAGTTGAATGCTCTAGCCATTCCCATTAAATTTTTGTGAATGATTTTATGTAGAAATGTAAATGTATTTATCCCACAACCACAGACAGTTTTTTGGCTATATAAGTTGGAAAGATAAACCTGCTATTGACGAATTATCATAGTATTTCCAAAAGTTATTAGGCTTATTTCCATTTCTACATTCATTCTGTGATTTTATTTGTGTAAACATGCTCTTCATACTATTGCAGATTTAAAGTAACAATAGTAACATCAAGTTATAGAAGCTGCCACCACGTTTTTTTGTAGAACCTTGAACATCTTAGGATCACCTTGTCAATTTATATAGAAGAAAAAGAAACTTGAAATTGAAAATTTGAAGAAGATAAAATATGTGCAAGATTGAAATGTTAAAACCTTGACAGGCTCTATTCATTCACTATCTAGGTATTCTATAGTTCTTGTGTGCTTTGGTATATAATTTTTATGAAAGTATATATGCTATATTTATTATAAATTTATTTAAATGTTTTGTGTTTTGAAAGCTATTTTCATTTTAGCATGTTAGCATGATAAATTTTATTTAATATATATTTCTATGATCCTAAATTCCCTTCTTAGTATTTGTTAGATGTTTTCTTCTAATACACTCATATATTATGAATTAATAATCAAGATTTTTTTTAATTCTCTTCCTTCATTAAGATCTAAGTGTCCTTTTGTTTTGTTTTTTTTGTTTTTTGTTTTGTTTTGTTTTTTTTACTGTTTATGTTCTCAATGCAGCCCAGTACAACATGGAGTAAATTTTCCCCTTTCTATATTTGGAAAGCCATGGTATATGAAGCTCAAAATGAGATAACTTCCAAATATGTTTCATAATATTGGTGGTGATTTTTGTACCTGATTCATAACTGGAATTTTAATTTTGTATAATTATCTTTCCACACTTATTAAAATGATCACATAGATTTTATTCAATATTCTGCTAAGTAATGAAATATAGTGATTGATTTTTGAAAATTAAATGGTCTATTGAGTAATTTATAGATATGACCACATTCAATTCTCATAACATCTCAATGAGATAGGATTGATTAATTTACCTAAAGTCATATAGGTAGTAATTTATCAAAATAAGATATGTTATTGAAATTTATTTCTTGTGTTACTAGATGTAATAATAAATTTACTATCACTTAACTGTGTAACCATTTAAATAATGAAAAGTGGACGCAGAATGATCTAAAAAATTCTAAAATTAATCATATAATGAAGGCTATATCAGTTACTTTCACTTTGTGGTAAACACATACTCAACCAGAAACAGCTCATGGAACAAAAAGGGTTCAGTTTGGTTACAGATTGGAAGGGGAGGAAACTGTGGTTGGGAAAACATGGCAGAAGCCTGACACCTGTCTTGAGTCGAGTTGCCACAGGAGGCAAGGAGGCGATGAGGGTGAAGGCGCACAGAGCCTGGCTGTACCACCTCCCAGTCACCCCTGCCCCGGGACACTTTCTCCAGCAAAACCACTTCCTAAAGGTTCCACATTTGTCCAAATAGCGACTCCATCTGGGAACCAGCTATTTCAACCCATAAGTCTATTTTTACATTTAAATATTCACAAAGGTTGGGGGAGTTTCTCAAAATTTTCTCAAACTTTTAGTACTTAAAGAATTAAAGTTCTATTACCATTTGAAACAGGAAATGGAAATGTCACTTCTTGGCAGAGATCCTCCTTCCTGCCAGTTTCATTGGTTTTTTTTTAAAATAAAAACACCATAATATTTAAAGTTTCTCTGTCAGCTTGACAAGCACTTAAATGCATGAATATATTTTTTTTTAACCTAATGATGATATTTTTTTTCTCAATGTAGAAAGAATTGGTGACAGGTCAGTCTTCTTCATAATTATCATTAATTCTCAATTTCTTCAGGCCAGTTATCAACAGCAATTTATACACACATTTTCTCTCTGGTGGTAACTGTGTGCGGTGTGTGTGATCATACGTAACTGTGATCATACAGCTGCTTTACGCCCAGGAGAGAAGACAACAATTGCTCTCCCTCTCCTATTACATTGCTTCATCAGCATGCAGCCAGAGATTAATATTTGGGTAAAGAGAGGTGCCAGAAATATCCACATTTATCTTCATTATCCATGTTTCTTTCTCAGGGAGTTGCTGTGAGTAGCCATTTTGTACCATAACCTTGGGTAGGTATTAACATTGGAAGAAGATAGGACCATCTGTTCTTGATTTGGCTTCATTCAATATTTAATTCATAGATAATTAAAAAGTTTAAAAATGGGGGAGCCGGAGAGATGGCGTAGCAGTTAAGGCATTTAAGCCAAGGGATTCTGGTTTGATTCTCCAGGACCTACATCAGCCAGATGCACAATGGGGTGCATGTGTCTGGAATTGGTTGGCAGTGGCTGGAGGCCCTGAGGTGCCCATTCTCTCTCTCTTTCCCTCTGTCAAATAAATAAATAATTTTTTTTTTTTTAAGTTCTGAGTTTGAAAAAATTTGTTTGCATGGAAAAGAAAATTTTTTTTTTCCTTTGGAATAATGGGCCCACATTTTATGTAGAAATTTTTAATAAACTCCATCTAACTATTGTACAAAGAACCTTTGCACACCTACTCATGAGCCACAGCTCCAAGTTCTCAGTGGCTCACTGGGACTCCTCTACAGGCTGGATTCAGTTGTACTGTAGCTCTGTGTAGTTCTGTTCTCTGAAGTTTTCCACAGTCCTTGGCCCTTTGCCTGTCTGCAAACTTTTCCATAGACATTTACGTTCCACTGTTCTCTGTTTCTTGTTTTTGGCAGGAACTCTGCAATTGCCCTCTCATTGGTTTCTATGTGTTCTTTGGTGTAGCAGACCCTGGTATCTTACTGTTCTTTGTGCAACAAGCTTAGCCTATTCCATCTGAAGAAAAACAAAATCATAAATAGACAAGAAATTCATCTGAATAAGTCTTTTTCTTTGTCTTGACTGAATTAAAGAGAGGCAGTGCACAGGAAATGAGTAGGCAGCCTAAGGCCATTAGAATTAGATTCCCCCATAAACTCATGTATTTTGAATGCTTGGTCCCAACTAATGGCAATGTAGGCACCTTGTGGGAAAAGCTGTGATATTAGGGATGGACTTAGGAGTATTATAGCCATCTCCCCTTTGCTAGAGCTTGGCTCACTCTCCTCCTGATGCTGTCTATCTGACTTTGGCCAGGAGGTGATGTCCAGTCTCTCTTCTACTAGGTACCCTGCTATCATGAAGTACCTCCTTAGGACTGTAAGACAAAATAATAATAATTAAAAGAAGAAAACCAGCTGGGCATGGTGGCACACATCTTCAATCCCAGCACTCGGAAGACAGAGGTAGGAGGATCACTAAGAGTTCGAGGCCAGCCTGCAACAACATAGTGAATTCCAGGTCAGGTCAGCCTAAGCTAGAGTGAGACACTACCTCGAAAAACCAAAAGGAGAGAGCGAGTAAAGAACAGAAAACCTTTCCTCCTCTTACCAGCTCCTTTAGGTGCTTTATTCGTCAAGGAGAAGGTGACAGCAACACAAACTAACCAACATAAGTGAGAGGACAGTCATACATTAGCAAGGTCTTCTGTGTGCTAATGACAAATAATTTGCTCATCCGTGGCATTCCACCCAGGCAAGTTAGCTTCTGTCCTGCATGGTGGAGCTTTATTCCCTAACTGCAGTGAGGTCATCCCACCAGTGGCGTGGTGGAGGTGGGTCACAATGTAGTGAGATTATATGACGCTCCCGACCATGCCAGCCTCCTCAAACCAGGGCATGGTGTCTGGCATGGCCAAAAGCTGAAGGCAAGGCTCCAAAATAAGTTGCTGTTAACATTTGGCATCTGGAGCAAAGACTAATATTTAAATGACAGTGAGGTGGTTTCCACAGGTGGAATGAAGTCTCCCTGAGTAGTCCTTAAGGAAAGAAAGCAAGCTTGGTGATCATGATCTCAACTTCCTGGACTGCAGTCACAGGGGTTTTAGAGCTGTTAATTACACAGCTATTTTCTTGCTCTCACTAAGACCTGACAGTGATCGTCTTTTGAAAGGAAGACAAACCCTGCAAGAAACTGTAACCAAATGCAATGTAACGTTATCATATTTCTTCAGTATATTCTATCCAATGCGCAAAATATGGGAGAAATGGTCCACAATGAAAGATCAAGTTTCTTTTAATCTATGTCATTATGGGAATATTCAAAATGGTACAGCCATCTTGGAAGATAGGTTGTCAGTTTCTTGCAAAACTAAAACAACTTCCATATGATCCAGCAGCAGCAGCAAAAAAAAATAAAAAAATAAAAAAAATAAGGCTAAAGTTCATCATACAAGTTTCTGAACTCACATATTTGTAACAGTTTTGCATGTTGAAACAACCAAAAATGAAATATTGTCCAGCAGAAAAAAATTTTAAAGTCATGAAAAGATACACAGACCTCTAAATATGTGAAATAAACCAATTTGAAAATTGCATATATTGTATGATTTCACCTACATGGAATTCTGGAATATAAAAGAGGGGAAAGTTCAATAAAACATCTACAGGTTGGGAGTGGGGTTATCTGGAATGTGAGGGTTTCTGGGCTGGTGAGATTGCCCTTATGAAGTTACAGTGGTGAATATATGCCATAATATCTTTGTCAAAACCCATGGAGTGGATAATACCAAAAGTGGATCATAATTCACATTATAAACTTTGGTTGTTAATGGTATGTCAATGTTTTCTCACCAGTGTCACACATTCAACACTCTGACACAGGTACTGATCATTGGAACTGCCACTTATTTGGCATAAGGGCTAAACGAAAATTATCTCAACTCTCCACTCAATTTTCCTCTGAACTTAAAACACCCCAGTAACTCCATTATGTTTTTTCTTTTAAGGTGATATTAACATTTCAGCCAGAGAAACTATCTGGATCAAATATACAGCATGGGATGGACCACTATGGCAGGTATCTGCATATCTAATTATGAGAATAACACATCATTACTGGAAATTTAACTCGATAGGGAAAATCACTTTGTATGGATGTATTATAGAGTTATGTACAGGTAAATATTTTTTCTTAAAAATTGATACCAGATATCTTCTCAGTTGTTTTCTAATCTCTCTTTTATTTTTTTCTTTTTGATTTTTCAAGGATGCTGCTTCTGGGTCTCAGTTTTCTATACTTTCTCAATAAATGAATAATCCAGTGGACTCACCCTCCCTTGAATCATTTATTGACCATCACCTTAAGGAATTTACACTGAGCCCCTATTCTTCTAGAAAAATCACAGTTCAGTACTTGCTTCATAAAACTGGTTATGTCATACAAATTTAAAAGAATTTTCTTTGTAAAACGTTAGCTTAGTGACTATTATGTCCTCAGCCACAGACAAAAGTATACATTGCCCCTTTCAAGGCTCAGGAAACTTCTGGAAGAGGGACTGGAAAGAATGTAAGAGACTGTGGGTGGGGAAAAGTGCTGTATAACATTGTCTTCCAGACATGGAAAGGCCCTTTAAACAAACCATCAGCACTTGTTGTTTCTTCAACTGTGGTATACTCTTCAGTGGCTTAGCCAATGTTAAGTTGCCCTTACTCTACTTAAATTCAGTGGATTAGCAAAAAAACAAAGAAAGAAAGAAAGAAAGAAAGAAAGAAAGAAAGAAAGAAAGAAAGAAAGAAAGAAAGAAAGAAAGAAAGAAAGAAAGAAGGGAAGGAAGGAAGGAAGGAAGGAAGGAAGGAAGGAAGGAAGGAAGGAAGGAAGGAAGGAAATAATTTAGTAAAAGGGAAAAGGAATGATTAGGGAGAAGAAAGGACCTAGCAAAAGTAGGAAGAAAGTAATAGAAGATAAGTGGGATGAGCATGATCAAAATATATAGATATATGAAATTATAAAATAAAATGAAAAATACAGTAAAATCAACAGAGAAGATTGTTTAAAGGTAGGAATCTAGAAGAAAAAAGGACATTGAAGTTTTTCATTGAGAAAGAAGGAATGTGTTGTCATTCCTTGAGAAATATTTTTCCAAATTCAAATTTCAAATGAAGAATCAAATTTTCAAATAACCCATATTTACTAAATTAAACTGATCAAAGTAATTAAACTAAACAAATAATAGGAAGTATATAAACATGTGTGTGAGCAGATATCACAGACAATTTTATGGCTGTGACAGAGATGGAAGGAAATACAATGAGACGTAATAACATCAACTACTCAGGTGGCTTTTTGTGGACAAGCCATGCACTATTTGAAAAATAAAACATAAATGTATAGCTGTCCAAATAAAAGAGTAATAGATGATGTTGTCGGACAAAAACAATCAGAAATACTAATGGTTATGCTAAAATTCAGAAAATAGACCTGTCCAAATTACAAGGCAAGCCAAACCACATTCAGAGATCCTGTAGGGATCATTGTTACAGAAGTGAGCATGCTAGAAAGTACCATTCTGTGAGTCAAGCGATGCAAGATAAAGCAATGAACTGAGAAACGTGTGCTGTCACTGTGACTCATGGAGGACACACATTGTAACGGCTCGGCCATCAGATCCACAAGTCATAGCCCTTGGTCTTAGCTGAATAGGTGAGTGTCAAACCAATAAAGAAAAACAAGGAGGAATGCTTTTGTGAAAGAGTTATTCTCAGGAAGGTAGAAGAAATTCATAACGAGAAAACATTTTGATGCATAAATTATAGCAATGCCTTCTAAGTCCATTTGCTATAAGAACTACAAAGAGACAAAAGCCATGCAAACTGGGACTCAAATAATGATTTATAAATAATGATAAATAAAGCAAAACATATAAATAAATTATAAATAAAAGTATAAAAAATGTTAAACAAAGCAAAAAAGCATCAAATGCGAATGAGCGAACAAATTGAAACCAGATGATTAAACAGAACAAGTTAACAAACACAAGATATCAAAAATATTTTAAAAATTCAAAAATAATCCTCCAGTGTTACACAAGTTTATAATGAGTAATTAAATTGGAGATTCAATTATTGTTTTCAAAATGATATAAATTTTTTAATATGTTGCTTATTACCTAACTTAGAAACAATTACCTCTGTTTAGAGGAAAAAACTTATAAAACCCTACACATAGTGGTTGTCCTCATACCTTCTCTTCTCCTCTTTCCCTTGATGCCGCCACCTTCTCCTCTTCATTTTTCTCTCCTCTTCATTTTTACCCTTCCATTCTAAGGATCAAAGCCCAGGCCTAATGCATGCTTGCTGGACAAGCCCTTGCCACTGAGCCTATCTGTAGACTCCTTCATAGTTTCTCCTCACTGATACTTTATTTTTTTTTAATTTTTTTAAATTTATTTATTTGAGAGCGACAGACACAGAGAGAAAGACAGATAGAGGGAGAGAGAGAGAATGGGCGCGCCAGGGCTTCCAGCCTCTGCAAACGAACTCCAGAAGCGTGCGCCCCCTTGTGCATCTGGCTAACGTGGGACCTGGGGAAGCAAGCCTCGAACAAGGGTCCTTAGGCTTCACAGGCAAGCGCTTAACCGCTAAGCCATCTCTCCAGCCCTGATACTTTATTTCAGGGAAAAACATAATAATCTATTTTCAAACTAAGTTTAATTATGTAAGAAAGAAATACCATTTAATATGAAATATAAAAAGATTCAATGACAGTTTTTGAACTTAAACCAATCTTCAACTTTTACAGCATATATCTTAGTTAAAACAAGTAAAACTTTTGTGGTCTATCTCTATGTGAAAATATTCTAAACATGTAAGAAAAGAATTAAGTTTCATATTGAAATAGCAGAGCTCATGTGCATTATGCAATATTAATCTCTTCACAAGCAATTATTTCATTCTTAGAGTAGGCACCATATCTTGTGTGTGTGTTGTCCTCAAAATTATGGAATTTCTTGCACAATAACATTGATAGGAATGAGGGGGAAATTATTGCTTACCAACTTGCTTAAAATATTTTCTTTTGTGGGGATAACACAGCACTCTCTAAAAGTGACTATTTAAAACAACGCAGGCATGGCACAGAGCAGGTGGTTCAGTAGAGGAGTGACTACTTGGCACTCACAAGGGCATGTGTTTGGTTCTTCTTTACTGAAAGAAAGGTGACCTCATTTGCACTGGCAGTGCCCCTCACAGAGAATGCCTGGTGCATTCAGTGACCACACGGTGATTACCTATACCCCCACTGAGGACGGACCTCAGTGGAATGTGCTGGGAGAAAGGGAACTTAAGAGTATAACCTAATGGGAATATCACCAATTTTCAAAGTGCTCAAATATTAAAGTTCTCGGCTTTAAAAAGGGAAAAATCCCACTGCACTCATCTATTTCCTGAAGTCATTTTAAAATCAACAATTATGATCAAGCTAATCTTAAAATTAGCTCCAAATGGGAAATAGGCAAAAAGTTAGCTACTTTACCTTTTCTCAAGTATAAAGTAGAAATTTGTCTCTTTCAGCACTCTGAAGTCTTATTTGTCTAGTATCCTCCATATATGTGGTAATTTCAGAATAGATTGTTCTTTTGAAATTATTAAGAGAACGTCTGACACCTAGTGGGCACTCATTAAATGCTTGTTGAGTTATGTTATGAAAAGTCAAGAGGAAAATTTATCAAACTATAGTTAGTACGGGTAGAAAGAAGGAACCGGTCTCAGTAGCTTTTCAGAGGTACACAGAAAATATTTCCTGAGAGGCGAATCCAAGTCTCCTGGGGCTTTAGACATAGATTAGACTCGGACTGTGATATGTTATATGTGATATGTTACTAAAACTATGTGCAAATGTTTTTACAAATAGTTTGAGTTGAGTAGTTTAATATAATATATAGATATGGAATAATAAATACCAAGTTATAATTTGCATATTGTCATATGTCATATAGCTTATGACAATATGACAGAGATATGTGTGTTTTGATCTGAATAGAAGTTGGATTTTATTCAACAGATTTTATCAAGTTAACATTTATTTCTTTTTAACAAATAAGTAATTTATTTTTAAATTTTATTTACTTATTTGAGAGAGTGAGAAAGGCAGAGAAAGAGAGAGGGAGCGAGAGGAGGGAGGAGGGAGGGAGAGAATGGATGCACCAAGGCATCTGGCAACTACAAAAGAACTCCAGATACATGTGCACCTGGCTTACGTGAGTCCTGGAGAATCAAACCAGGGTCTTTATACTTTCCAGGCAAATGCTTTAACCACTAAGCCACCTCTCCAGCCCAACAATTATTTTAGGCATTTAAAATCAAGAATTCATCAGTGTGAATAGACAATTAGTAAATATAGAGGTAAAAATTAGCTTATTAATTTGTCAATAAATATTTGAATATGCCACACATTATTTTGAATGAAAACACCAACTCACATAAAGTTTTTCACTTTTGATGTCTCTAAATGTAACCATTGTAAATTATCTGTGTATTTTTATTACAATGGAATGTTTTAAATGCCTTAAGCATTCCATTTTTCCCTGTGAACACTATTAAAACCACAATCCTTAATATGTATCAATATGACTTAACCTCACTGTTATGCTTTCCTTTTGGCTTGAAAACCACATGCAGAAGCAAACACAATTAAAAGGGGATTCCAACAATAAGGGGAGACCCTGTGCTCACTTGCTGTGTATATCAGCAATGAGCTTCTGAACTACTGGCATACTATTTTTGTGATACAATGTCACAATGTCAAGTGAAATTTCAGAGCCTTAAAAATGAACATACAGGGCTGGAGAGATGGCTTAGCAGTTAAGCGCTTGCCTGTGAAGCCTAAGGACCCCGGTTCAAGGCTCGGTTCCCCAGGTCCCACGTTAGCCAGATGCACAAGGGGGCGCACGCGTCTGGAGTTCGTTTGCAGAGGCTGGAGGCCCTGGCGTGCCCATTCTCTCTCTCTCTTCCTCTATCTGTCTTTCTCTCTGTGTCTGTTGCTCTCAAATAAATAAAAAAAGATGAGCAATGTTAACATTTATTAAATTTGTTGTTGTGTTTCTTCTGGTTTTTCTATTTCTCAAGACTGAACCCAGGACATTGAGCTTGCTAGGTTAGCATTCCTCAACTTAGCTAAATCCCCTGACTTTTACGATTTTTATTCCTTATTTATTTTGTTATTTCTTTTTTAAATATTTGTTTATTTGGGGGGAAGGGGAAAGAGCAGGTACACTAGAAATTCCTCCTTCTGCAAATGAACTCTAGAAGCATGCACTACTTTGTGCATCTGATTTTATGTGGATACTGGGGAATTGAACCCTGGCCTTCAGGTTTTGCAAGCAAGTGTTTTTAACCACTAAATCATCTCTCCAGATATTTTTGTCTGTTTTTGTATTACTTTTGTGCTCAGTGAACACAGTCAAGTTGGTACCATTTTTTAGCCTCCTCCCTGTCCTTCCCCATCCACAGGGACCCCCCTTGTTGAGGTATATGGGTCACGCATTTTGGGGTTAGCCATCAGTTATGGGTAGGAGGAAATGTCTCTGTGTATCATGATCCAACGTGTGTCTCTGACATTCTTTCTGCCCTCTCTTCCGCAAAAGTAATTATGAGGATAGGCTTTAAAAAAAATCCTTCTGTCTCCTCCTCTATCTGATATTTAAAAAGATCCATAAATCTGTGATAATATTTTATACTTCTTCCCAACCATAGGGTTAGTATTTATGTTAATAAAATGAGATGATTATGTTCCATTTATGACAATAACTTGTTTCTTAATGCTAGGACCAAGTACACCAATCTGGTAATCTGATCATATCATATTAGCAGAATGTCGGCTATGCAATCCTAGGGAGACTCTGTGAAAACCACAGATGCTGGCTTCACAAAAACGGCACTAGTCTATCTAAAACTCCAAGGAGGAGTTAGGCACTGTGAGTAGATAAATGTGGAAAGATATTTTAGGCAGCAGGGATGGCACTTGAAAAGGAAGGAAGCAAGAAAGAGTGATTTTTTTTTCATCAAAGTTTTTTATACAAGGAATTGCAAGTTGGTCTATGTCTAATGTCCTGTAGAACTAAAGCTGAACTGATCCAAGCGAGATCATTTCTCTTCCCTTTTCAAGATCATCTCTTTTTTTCCACCACCATGATTTTTCAGAATATAACTACATGCCTCTTTATCATTCAAAGTGAACTATAGCAAGAGATAATAAATTTCTTCTTGCAGATTTTCTGTACACCTGAGAAGCCTCTCTCATGAGTTCTCATTTTTCCATGGCTACTTCTGGTGGGAAGTATTATAGCACATGAGTGGCCTAGTCTTGGTATGGCACCAGATACCCAGGAGCTTGAATGCCAGTTCTCCTGTCTTCTATGACCTGGGCATTTCGCATGTTATTGGCTAATCATACTCACAAAACATCCTTACCTTCATTAGCCAAGTTGTGATGACTTGCATGTTGGGTTAAACCTCAGATATTGTCACAAAGATTTGGTTGTCTGGTGATCTTTCTTTGAGTAGGAAAGGGGAGAAATGTGAAAGTTAGGGAAGATGATATAATAAAGTTGCTTGTGTAATACATAAGAACAAGAAGATCACACAGTGCTCTTCCCATGGTGCATGATGCTGCATGTCCTGAAATAATACACCAGCTCTGTGTGTGTGTCTGTGTGTGTGTGTGTGTTTGTAATTTTTGTTGTGTGTATATATGTAGGCAGTGTTTGTGTATGTGTCTATGCATGATTATATGACTGGTGTGTGTGTGTGTGTGTGTGTGTGTGTGTGTGTGTTGAGGCCAGAGATTGACATTAGACATCTTCAATGCTTTTCCCTTTATTTTACTTAGGCAGAACTCTCTAACTTGCACCTAGAACTCATCGGTTCTACTAGTCTGCCAAGCCAGTTTACCCCGGGGCCCTCTGACTCTGCCTCCTTAATGCTGGCATTGCAGAGGGTCTACCATGTCCAACAGAAAGTTCTGGATACTAATGACCTGAATTCAGGTCATTAACCTTACATGGTAAGTGTTTTATTCACTGATCTATGCAGGCCCCGTTTCGCTTCTATTGACATTATTCTGCTGTGTTGGGTAGGCTGTATGTGTGCAATGTTTTGTTATAAGAATCCCTGCTGTGTAGTGCCTTCCTTCCCAGTTGATTCTGGCACTGTTCTGAGAATGATCTTTGAAATAATCAAAGTAATAGCAACTGAAATTTGGGTAGGATTTCGGCAGTCTGCCCTTCACATATTTTTACAGAAAACTTGTAAGCCTATAAAACTCATGGAAGAGGGATAGGGAAATGACTCAGTAGTTAAGTACACTTCCTGTGAAATTATGAGTGCTTGAAACTACCCCAATTTGAATCTCTCAAACCAAAATAAACAGCTCAGCATGTGTGAAACCATGCTTAAACCACAATTCTACCAAGGGACTCAGAGATCAAGGAATTTCTAGAACTTGCAGGAAGACAGAAAATGTTGATAATCATCAAAAGATCCTGTCTCAAAATGAGAAGGGGTGGAAGAGTGATAGATTAGGACAACCAACCAAAGTTTTCTTCATCCCCTGCACATGAGTTCCACCCCACGCCCCTGACAAACGCACGGGGCGCTGAAAGGGCACATACTTGTGTATACCTCACATTCATCACACCACATGTGCACACGTGCATGCGCCCACACAACACATTACTCAAGCAGGCACCCATGCAAAAAGCCCTCATGTAAGATATGCATATAGTATATATGCATATGTATAACATTTTATTACTGTTTCCTAGCTCAAATAGCTCTGGCACCAAAGAAACAGGAATCATAAGTTCTGTGTTTGCTGATCCTCACTGCAGAGGAACTGTTCACCCCTATGACATGCTTTCCCCTACTTCTCTTAGCTCACTATTCTTGATTGAATAATCCACACTTACAAATCTAATTTTCTCTTTCTGCCCCCCCCCCCCTTCCCAATCTGTGTTTGGTCTTTTATCCCGCATTACTCCTTCTCTTATCTGGACCCAGTGAAGTGTGAAACACTGTAGAAACCTGCTGCAAACTCGTTTTATGTAGGAATCAATGTGTGTGGAATATGGTTAATTCTCTGTACTATAGAAATAATGGACACATGCATCTATTTTAACATGAACCATAGTCTACTTTGACTACTCTTGTTTCTACCTTCAGAATCAGTATGAAATAAAGTCAAAGAAGGACATGTCCTTTCTCCCTTTCTATTTGTTTCTTTCGCTGAATATCTGACAGAGAATGAGCAGTGATTGATAAGTGCATGAGGGAAATAATAGGGTTTTGGTGGATTTTTTGTTGTTGTTTGTTTTTTGTTTTTCAAGGTAGTGTCTCACTCTGTCCCAGGCTGACCTGGATTTCACTCTGTAGTCTCAGGGTGCCCTTGAGCTCACGGCGATCCTCCTACCTCTGCCTCCCAAGTGCTGGGATTAAAGGCGTGCACCACCATGCTTGGGTTGATTTTTAAATTCCATGAAGATATGAAGATAGTGATTAAAATAGAACTTCAATTTATTAGTTTTCAGTATATATACAGGACTATGGATAAGAAGAACTACATTAAGAAAAATGATATAAAACATAACATTTTGGCTTGATTAATTATAGCCCTGAAGGTATTCATATTTTCCTAAGGAAGAACAAAAAGTAGTTCATATAATAAATTCAATAGACATTTTAGAAACTTTGAAATCCACTGAATAATTATACAAGTTTCTACATAGCTTTATACGTTTGACCCTAGAGTCATAAAAAGAAGAAAAATGAAAATTTCTAACTTCAGGCAAAACTAAGCATCCCACTAATTGCCATGACTCATACAAACTTGAAGTTCTGATACTAATGAACTACTTTTTACATTACAACTTATTCCTAAATAAAGGAAATGTATTTATATAAAAACAAGGACTGTAAAGCAGTTGTGACAGAAAGTAGAGAACTGTGGAGAGAGTGCTTTCAGAATGGTTCCCTCACAGCACGAGGAATTGTGACCTAAGGACCATATGAACAACACTGGTCTTGGTGGCATAATCCTTAACTAGAGTCTCAGAGAAGCAAAGACAGGCATATCCCTGAGCCTGCTTGACTGGTCAGTCTGGACTAATTGGTGAGCTGTATACAACTTAGATACGCCATCTCAAACTATAGGAAATAATTCCTGAGGAATGTCATAACGTTTTCCTCTGGTCTCTAAATTCATGCATATACTTTTGTTTGCAAATGCACACACATGTGTACCAATGCATATACTTTTGTTTGCAAATGCACACACATGTGTACCTGCATGAAGATGTGTGTGTGTGTGTGTGTGTGTGTGTGTGTGTGTGTGTGTGTGTGATTATCTAACAAAAACAGTGTAAATACAAAACTGGAGATTACATGCAAAAAATATTTATCATATGATTTAGTATTTCTTCTGTTGGGTATACATCCAAACAATCAAAATCACCATGTTGAAAACTCATCTATAATACCATGTATATTATAACACAATTCTTTTAAAATATTTTCTATTTAATTAATTTATTTATTACAGAGAGAGGATGTGTGTGCTAGGGCATTTAGTCATTAAAAACAAACTCCAAATGTATGTGCCACCTTGTTCATCTGGCTTAAGTGGGTTCTGTGAAATCAAACCTTGGTCTTTAGGATTTGCAGGTAGGCACCATAACAGCTAAGCCATCTCTTCAACCCATAACACTATTATTAATACTCAAGAAATGGAAGCAATCCAAATGACCCTCCATTAATAAATAAATACATGTGAGAGGTAGATGGATAGAAAGACATGTATAATGAAATGTTATTTGTTCATGCATAATAAAAGTGTATCTTGTGACAGCATGAATTGATCAAGAAATCACTATGTCAAATAATGTATGGGAGAACTACAGTCCAAGCTAAAGTAGAGGTCAGTCTCACGAAATGATAGAAGAATGGTGGGTAACAGAAGTCTGGGAGAATGGGAAGAAAGGAGAAAGGCTGATTACTGGGTATCAAGTTAGTTAGGTAGGAACAAGAAATATGGTTTGCTATTTCACAGAGGAAGCTTTAGAGGTATTTTACACTACTTCTAAAATATTGAGTATTGGACACCATGAGATTTCAGCATAAACAAATGATAAAAAATGAAAAGATACATCAAACAGCCAGTAAGCACTTCTCTTAATGTTCATACCCATATGTTAATGCTACTCTCATTTTTGGTAGAGAACCTTCTCTTTTCAGATGGCAGTGACCTTGGGATGACTCAGAAGGCATCATGGTGCTGAGAAGTGACAGAGGAGTGCTCAGCACTGTAATATCTTTATCACACTTGCCAAGGCTCAGGGTCCATTGTGGAAGAGGTGGCAGAAAGAATATAAGAGCCAAAGGAAGGGTAGAACTCCTTACAACGTGCTCCTCCAGTTACAAAATGGCCTGCATATCCATGACCTCACAGTGCCTGACACTACCTACACAAGATCATCATAATAGGAGATAAAGATCAAAACATCAAAATAAAGGAGAGACTGATTGAGGGGGGGGGATATGATGGAGAATGGAGTTTCAAAGGGGAAAGTGGGGAGAGGGAGAGCATTTCCATGGGATATTGTTTACAATCATGGAATTTCTTAATAAAATCTAAATTAATTTGGAAAAAAAAATTTAAATGAAGAGGTATAAATTTTTGAGCATTACATATATTGTATGTATAAGGAAATAGTTCATGGTACAAATTAATGGATACAATTTGTTACTTTGAAGTATCAGTTAGCATACATTTAAATAATATCAATGTTTATTTTGGTAAGGGTTTTAAATAAACCAAATAATAATATTTGATAAAAGAAAATTTTTATTTCTATGGAAAATTTCTCAGATGGAACATGGAGAACTACTCAATGTTATGTGAAAACTGCATGAAAAGGAGATATGTCAAATTACATGATATACATTATATCTATTAGGCATCTATCATATATATGATGTATACAACCATATATATATGTACTTAAGAATCATCCATTTCATGCATCCATGAAAGCTTCTATATGATTATTTCTATAAGAATAATTTAAAGAAACATAAAATGCTTATACATTTATTTTGAAATTTTATTTGGTTTCAAATTATTTAAACTAAGAATCTAGCACTTACATAAATTTCAAAGAAGTCATTTGACAAATAAAACTATGTAACAAACGCATCACATAAATATAACCATTATCAAAACAAATGTCTGTTTAACCTGAGATTTATATTAAATAATTCCTGAAATTCTTAAATACTGGATGATTATTGCCTATTGTGAGCATAGTTAAATACAGATAGGATATATTAAATTAAATGCTTATGCAGTGAAAGGACCCAATATTACAGAAAAATATAATATTGACAATACTTGCTCAAAAAATAAGGTGGAAAGCTGGGTGTGGTGGCGCATGCCTTTAATCCCAGCACTTGGGAGGCAGAGGTAGGAGGATCGCCATGAGTGAGTGTGAGGCCACCTTGAGACTCCATAGTGAATTCCAGGTCAGCCAGGTCAGCTAGAGTGAGACCTTACCTTGAAAAACCAAAATAATAATAATAATAATAATAATAATAATAATAATAATAATAATAATGTGGAGGGCTGGAGGGATTGCTTAGTGGTTAAGGCATTTGCCTGCAAAGCCAAAGGATCGAGGTTTGATTCCCCAGGACCCACGTTAGCCAGATGAACAAGGGGGTGCACACATCTGGAGTTTATTTTCAGTAGCTGGAGGCCCTGATGCACCCATTCTCTCTCTCTTTCTATCTCTCTCCTTCTCTCTGTCAAATAAACAAGTAAATAAATAAATATATATATATATATGTGTGTGTGTGTGTGTGTGTGTATGTATGCATACCAAACACAAGTGCTAATCAGGAAGAGGAGGGAAAAGGTCAAATAATGTGCTGTATAGTCTTCATGAAGTGGTTTAAGGCTTCTCTTCCGATTTTTCAAAACTGGTACATGTTACTATAGAAAAACAAGCACAGGTTTCCATATGCTCTATGGGATTATGCAAAATAATGTACTTAAACTGAAGAAAGGCAAGAATCTTGCTGCTACTTACCTCATAATGTGCTCACTTTGTTGCATATTGTGTGATACTTTGAATGTGATAAATGTTGTATTGGAATTAATTAAGGAAGCTGTAAGGACTCAAGGAAAAATGAAGTCATGTGGAAAAAAAATATTTGTGGCATTATTTTTAAACAAAATTGGATTATTATATTTTGCCTTTGAATTATAAAAAAGATTTTGCTATTTTTCTATGTATACATAGGTATTTAGATGTCTCTCAAAGATTCTAAAATAATATTTAAAAATATTTTAAATTCTCTGACTGAAAAAGAGAGACAGAGAGGGAGGAGAGAGGAAGGAAGAAACAGAAAGAGAATGGGCACATCGGGGTCTCTAGCCACCGCAATGTCCTCCAGACACTTCCTGCTTTGTGCAATTGGCTTTAAGTTAGTACTGGGGAATCAAATTCTGTTCGTTAGGCTCTTTGGACAAATGCCTTAACTGCTGAGCAGGCTTTTCAGTCCCTCAAGTATTATTGTTATTATTTTAATATTTTATTTTTAATTTATTTAAGAGAGAAAGACAGAAAAGGAAGGAGAGAGGAAAAGAGAGAGAGAGACTATGGGCATGTCAGGGTCTCTAGCCACTGGAACTTCAACGGAACTCCAGACACATGCACCACCCTGTGCATCTGGCTTACGAGAGTCCTGGGGAATTGAACCTGGGTCCCTTGGCTTCACAGACAAGTGCTTTAACCACTAAGTCATTCCCTCCAGATAACCTAAATACTATTAATAAAATCTCAAATCAGGTTGAGGCAGCAGAATGCAATTGACTATTTAGTATCATATTAACTCATATGATGTTTAATGATGTCATAATTATTTCATTGAAAACCATGTTGAGCTACTCCAAATTAATTATGATGGTGTTTATTTTCAGAAATTGGAAAGTAAAATATTTTATCTCTGTTCAGTTCTCTTGATAAATCTACAGAGCAACAAAGAAGTCAAAGTCATGATGTATTAAACAATCATGGAAACAAACACATTTAAAATAACAAAATGTTAGGAATTTTTATTTAAAGTCAAAAGTACAGGGATTACACGTTAAGATACATGAAATATTGCCACTTTTCCACCAAAACATTGTAAGGAATATAAACACAAGATAATAATTTTCCCTGACTATAAAGTCAGTTCAAAATATATAAGCAGATCATTTTTATAAAAGGCTAGCCCTGGGGGAGAGCACTATTAAGCTAGACTCAATTAGTTATGAGCTACCTGAGAAGCTGGCCTTGATTGGAACAATGGATTTACTTCACTTGAGTACTGTCCTGTTAGCAAAGAGAATTGCTCTGAGATATTGTACACCTTGCCACTTCCAATATAGAAAGAGCAGAGAGAGGCTGTAAATTGTAGGAAATCTATGTTGAGGTACATGGGGGAAAAGCTACAATAAGACTGATGAACATTAAATAGAACATATATTTTGTGTGAGGCTACAAATCCACAGTCGCTCAATCCAACATAAATGGGTAATGTCAGCCTTTAACACAAACAAACAAATTCTAAGTATTTGGGTTGTTTTGTAAAGCTAATACCATTTTGAAAAGTGATGAAACTTGTGAATTAAAAAAGTAAGCTTAACTTCTACAGCATTTTAATCCATCTGCCACATATTTCATGTGAGTATATTCCTCAGTGTTTGCTTTTGACTACCTGTTTCCTGTTTGTTCAAGGATAATGAAAACCCTTTGAAAAACAATTGAATCAATTTTCTTATATTACATGTGTACCTTTAGTTTGTATGTAGTAGTGAAAGAATATTTAAGTGGTAGTAATTAGTATCTCTGGGAAAATATGATTAATTAAATTAAATTAAAGTTTCATCATACAGATGAAATATCTGAAGACACTGGGAAAATAATAGAAGAGAAGAGAGAATCTTTAAAAGAAAATAAAAGGCACATGTTCAGAAAACCTTGTTAGGCAAAATGATACTCACCAACATGATCAATATAAAAACTTATGAGGGATGGAGAG
This sequence comes from Jaculus jaculus, assembly GCF_020740685.1. Classification (NCBI taxonomy): domain Eukaryota; kingdom Metazoa; phylum Chordata; class Mammalia; order Rodentia; family Dipodidae; genus Jaculus; species Jaculus jaculus. The sequence goes on from NC_059114.1 coordinate 80,665,193, forward strand.
ATGGTTTAGCGGTTAAGCGCTTGCCTGTGAAGGCTAAGGACTCCCGTTGGAGGCTCAATTCCCCAGGGCCCACGTTAGCCAGATGCACAAGGGTGCACACATCTGGAGTTCTTTTGCAGTGGCTGGAGGCCCTGGAGTGCCCATTCTCTCTCTCTCTATCTGCCTCTTTCTCTCTCTCTGTCACTCTCAAATAACTACATAAAAATGAACCAAACATATTTAAAAGGAAAAAAAAAACTTATGAAACACCACATATAGTGAAAAAAAATATAAAAGAATTTCCTTTCTAGTCTACTTGATGCCATGTCTCCTTTAATATTTTCTTTCTTAATTGATTTTAGAAGTTATTATATGTTTGTCATTAAAAGTTGTTTCTCTATGACCTTTTCTCTTTCCCTGTCTTACTAGCACATTTTTTTTTTATAGTAATGGGTTTTAACTTGGCATTTTCATGCATGTGTATCTTACACATAGAACAAGTTCCTCCCTCATTACACTCGTTTCTCTAATTCTCTTCTGTGACTCCCTGCCTCTTCCTACCTAGTCTCTCTTCTGCTTTGATGCCACATATATGCATACTTATACAAATATGAAGTCTAGATTTCACATGTGAGAGAAAAAAAACATATTTATCTCTTCAAGTCAAACTTCGCTCAACATATTGATACCAAGTTCTATCAGTTTTCTGAAAAATGGCGCAATTGTTTTCTGTATTTGCTTGACGTTTTATTTTGTGTCTTGTAATGTATTTGGTAGTGTGAAGTCATGTGATAGAGACGTATTGCCTTGGGGGATTGGGACACAAACCTGTTTCTTGGTGCGCTTGGTAATGTCTTCCTTTGGGGCAGAGCGTGGCCAGCTTCTTATGCAACCCCTCATGAATCTCACTAGACTTGAAGTAAGTGAGTTATTAGACAAGTGGCCTGAAAGTGAGGATGCTGTTGAGGTGACTTCCCCATTGCCTTTGGGGACACGGGGCAAGTACAAGCCAGGGCAAGCATCCAACAACGCTGCCGCTCTTCTCTGAGCTTCAGTCATTGAGCTGTGGCCCACTCTACTGTTTCCACTCTTTCGTCATGGTCACTTTTGGGGATTAATATTTTACAGAAACAAGAGGGAAATGAATACACACCATGTTTATAACCTTCAATTCCTCAATCAGCAGAAATAATAGCCTTTTAAATATGAGTAGAAGAATTGATTTCTGTTAATATTTTTTTGCAAATTTTCTTTTATAAATAAGAAATTCCTTTATTTTTATCATCTTTTGATGAATAACATGATTAGAATTAAGCACCTAATTGCAAAGCCTATGTTAGGTAAATATTCTGCCACATAGCAGTAATCCCCAACCTATTTGTTTTTGTTTTTGTTTTTGTTTTTTGAGGTAGGGTCTCACTGTGGTCCAGGCTGACCTGGAATTAACCATGTAGTCTTATGGTGGCCTCGAACTCATGGCAATCCTCCTACCTCTGCTACAAAATTTTTAAATTAGTTTATTAGCTTTGTTTTGGAGGGCAGGGACCTCCTAGGGTTTCTTGGTGCCGCAAATGAACACCAGATGTTTCTGCCAGTTTTGGGGGTCCAGTGTATGCAGGTGGTTTGTGTGTTGAAGCCAGAGAAAAAGATGGCAAGCAAGTTACTTTAACTGGGAAACAATCTTCCTAGGCTCCAACCCTAAGTGCTTGAGACAGTGTTTAACAATGCAGTTCATACTGGACTGAGCTCACAATCCTGTTTCTAGCACCTTCGTGCTCGGATGACAGGTTGACAGGTGAGCACTGCACACCCAAGGGTATTTTTTAAAGGATAGAAGTGAATAAATCCCCATGTTAAGTTTAAGCATGGTTCTCTTCACAAATTTCTTTGGAGCCTATTGGTTTCAGATTAATATGTTAAAATTATGTTTTCTTCTTATCTATTGGCATAATAAAGTATCAAGAAATGATCTCAGTGTTCACTAAGTCAATAACTCTGGGTCAGTTAAGATAAATTTTAAATACTGCTGGGTACTAGTCCATACGGTGCCTGTGTGCCCTGCCACATTCATGGGGAAAGAGAAGGCTAGGTTCATGACAGCTATTACCCTGGGCTATTACCTAAAATTCTTTCTTTAGATAATGTACAGAATTTAAAATAAAAAAAAAAAAAAGGATCTCAAATTCTACTTTTTCAGAATGTATGAGGCTTATTTATCCTGTCCATTGTCCTACTTTCAGTTTAACAAAAAAACAATCTTTATGGGACAATACCTCAAAAGTATTCAGTGATCAAGTTAAGAGTTACATTGTTCTATTTCTCTTGTCTCATTTTCTTTTTTAAAACATTTACCTTTCAAAAGATACTGAGTAGGCTTTACTTAGAAAGAGCTATGTGTGTTATGTCAAAGACAGTAAATTTCCTTACAGGTCTGAATTGGCAGTGGTTTACAATGAGGGACAAAGCTGTTTAAACCTTATACATGGTGCTCAGTATGACTTGTTTTTTTTTTTTTTTTCTTTTCTACAAACCACTTTTCCTTCCTCCTCTAAGCATCTTCCTTGAAGTATGACTCATACTGAAAACAGTCTATTACATTACAGCTATATTTGTTTGTGTCATGATTGTTCCTTATAATTAAATATCAAATGATTGCATTATAATGTATCTTTCCAGGCGAGTCTTATTTTATTCCATGATCAAAGAAGTATTCTGTTATCCTAAATTCCATACAGGTAGTCATCTATTCATTCTTCTATAGTGAGAACTCAATAACAGAATTACTAAATCTTGAATATTTAAATTTGCTTTTCAATCTTAAATGTACTCCTTTCCTATACAGCAGAAATGAGGTAAATGTCAGATGTTGGACTTGAATTATATTTCCAAGAAGCTCTTTTATTTCCGGCTCACATATCTTGTGTGTAGCTGTGTATCACTGAGATGACTGAAGGCAATTGCTTTAAAAGCCAAACTCAATATATCTACATCCATCTCTAGGTCTTCAGTGCCACATTCCTATATATCTATCACTATTCTTCATGCTTTTGTGACGGTCCCAATGTGGAATATAAGTCTTTTAAGACATGTACTTGGCATTAGTTTTGAATCACGATATTAACCTAACCTTGCTACCTCTGCTTCTCAAGATGGAATGAGTAAATTGTGATCCATTGCCAAAATTTTAAGACTTGGGACAGAGTAAGAAAATATTGAGTTTGTGTTATATGCATGAAATCTAGTATGCATTTAGGGGAAAAATCTATTTGAAGTTTATTCTTGATAATACTATATTTACCTTAGTCTACTTATATTGCTTTTTGTTCTTTATGGAAGAATAAATTCAACTTATATGCCTATTTGTCAATTACAAAAGAAAATATAAGGACAGATTAAAGCAAAGATATGATAATCAAATTGTATTTGAATAAAAAATAATTCCTAGAAGTGAAATGTAACATGGATATCACTAATCATCCTCACTCTATGAACATCAAGAATTAATGTTTCTACAAGCCTTGATAAATTACTCTGGCTTAGGTAACTACATCCAATGTAAACTATTCATATTTATCTCGAGGTAGGGACATTTTCAGAAAGGCTTTCTCTGCTGTGTAACTGAAGTATAATTCTTTATAGAAAGCAAATAATAATGCTAAAAGGTAGTATATTAAAAATTGAAAGCACATTGGATTGGAGAGATGCCTCTGCATTTAAACATGCTTGCAAAACTGAAAGCCTGGTTTTGACTCCCCAGTACCCATGTAAAGCCAGCTGCATAAAATGGCACATAAAGCTGGAGTTCATTTGCAGTAGCAAGAAGCTCTGATGTGCCCATTCTCTCCTACCTCTTTCTCCTCTCAATTAATTAAAAGCACATCATTTCCATTTTATGTGAGATACAATTTTGAGCATAGCAGTTACCTGTATAATGTATGTCTCAAGGCAAGCAGATGAAGCCATATGGTGTTTTCGATTCACTTTACAGTACTCCAAGAAGGCTGTTAGAGATAGTCTATGAGTTCCCCTTTGCTAAAACTAAGGAGTGGTTGATAACTTCTGTGCTTCTTTGAACTTTTCCATAATACAAAACTCTTTTTAATGTGTCTGGCAAGATAGCAATGGAGATTGTTTTTTCAATTATGGTGAGAATGTAAATTCCAAAATTTCAAATTTTTTTTTTTTTATTCATTTACTATAACAGTCTCTCTCTGTTGCTAGTATTGGCCTCAACTTCCCAGGCCTTGAATTACAAGTTATCCTCCTGCCCTAACTTCTGGAGTGCTGAGAATTTAATTCTGAGCTGCCATATCTAGCAGTAAATTGGAAATAGAACAACAGTTTTATATGCTACTGTAAAACTCAGGCAGGTATGGCCTGAGACAATGATTCCACTAATAAAGGCATTTGCTCATACAGCCTGTCAGCCTGGGTTCAGTTCCTCCCATCAGCTATGGAAAGCCCGATGAACATTCATTTCCTGTGCAGCAGCAACTGATGTACATACACACACACACACACACACACACTCTCACACACACACACACACACACACACACATGCACACAGATGCAAATGCACAAATAAAATATGTTTTTGTTAAAGCTGATGCTGGTATTTGCCAAGCTTCTGTGTATTTGTTCTGAGATTATAAATGGAGGAATTCAAGCAGCTGGGTTTTTGTATGTTAAACATGTAAAATAAGTTAAGAAGAATTGCTTTTAATAAACCAAAAGAAAAGCAAAAATTACTGTGTAACCACAGAAATTCCTACAGTTGGCATGAAATGCTTGCTCAATTGTCTAAAATGACTATAAAAGTATTGTTACAGAATGTTATTTCCATCTGTTAGTTTAATCAGAGTTGCCAAATATAGTTAATTCTAAATTTAGTAGGTTTAATCTCCTAAATTCCCTACATTCGATTCTTTTCATATCACTGAATTCAGGTTAAATAAAGGTTCCTAATCTTTCTAGAAATTCTCTCAAATGAGTTATCACTACTGTTTTACATATTAAGCTATTTATAAGCATGGTCAATTACCAAACTGATTTTTTTAACTTCCAAATCCAAAGGATTCTTTTTCATTTAATTTTCATTTAATTTTTTTTCTTTTCACAAATTTTATTAACATTTTCCATGATTATAAAAAATATCCCATGGTAATACCCTCCCTCCCTGCCCCCCCCCACTTTCCCCTATGAAATTCCAATCTCCATCATATTACCTCCCCATCTCAATCATTGTACTTACCTATATACAATACCAACCTATTAAGTACCCTCCTCCCTTCCTTTCTCTTCCCTTTATGTCTCCTTTTTAAATTACTGGCCTCTGCTACTAAAAACCATCTGTAGTAGCTAGGATCCACATATGAGGGAGAACATGTGGTGCTTGGCTTTCTGGGCCTGGGCTACCTCACTTAGTATAATCCTTTCCAGATCCATCCATTTTTCTGCAAATTTCATAGCTTCATTTTTCTTTACCGCTGAGTAGAACTCCATTGTATAAATGTGCCACGTCTTCATTAGACACTCATCAGTTGAGGGACGTCTAGGCTGGTTCCATTTCCCAGCTAATATAAATTGAGCAGCAATAAACATGGTTGAGCACGTACTTCTAAGGAAATGAGATGAGTCCTTAGGATATATGCCTAGCAGTGCTATAGCTAGATCATATGGTAGATCAATGTTTAGCTGTTTTAGGAACCTCCACACTGATTTCTACAATGGCTAGACCAGATTGCATTCCCACCAGCAGTGTAGGATTGTTCCTCTTTTTCCACATCCCTGCCAGCATTTATGATCATTTGTTTTCATGATTGTAGCCAATCTGACAGGAGTGAGATGGAATCTCAATGTAGTTTTAATCTGCATTTCCCTGATAACTAGTGACATAGAACATTTTTTTAGATGCTTATATGCCATTCATATTTCTTCCTTTGAGAACTCTTTAATTAGCTCCATAGCCCATTTTTTGATTGGCTTGTTTGATTTCTTATTATTTAACTTTTTGAGTTGTTTGTATATCCTCGATATTAATCCTCTATCAGATATATAGCTGGTGAAGAGTTTTTCCCATTCTGTAGATTGCCTCTTTGCTTTTTTTCACTGTGTCATGTGCAGTGCAAAATCTTTGTAATTTCATGAGGTCCCAGTGATTAATCTGTGGTTTTATTGCCTGAGCAATTGGGGTTGTATTCAGAAAGTCTTTGCCAAGACCATATGTTGAAGGGTTTCCCCTACTTTTTCCTCTAGCAGTTTTAGAGATTCAGGTCTGATGTTAAAGTCTTAATCCATTTGGACTTAATTCTTGTGCATGGAAAGAGAGAAGAATCTATTTTTATCCTTCTACAGATATATATCCAGTTTTCCCAACACCACTTGCTGAAGAGGCTGTCTTTTCTCCAATGAGTATTTTTGGCATTTTTATCGAGTATCAGGTGGCTATAGCTACCTGGACTTATATCTGGGTCCTCTATTCTGTTCCACTGATCTACATGTCTGTTTTTGTGCCAGTACCATGCTGTTTTTGTTACTATGGCTCTGTAGTATAGGTTAAAAGCAGGTATGGTGATACCACCAGCCTCATTTTTGTTGCTCAGTATTATTTTAGATATTCAAGGTTTTTTGTGATTCCAAATGAATTTTTGGATTGTTTTTTCTATTTCCATGAAGAATGCCTTTGGAATTTTGATAGGGATTGCATTAAATGTATAGATTGCTTTTGGTAAGATTGCCATGTTCACTGCTGCTCTCGCTTCACGTTTCTTGAGTTGCAGAGAGCTCCCGTGTGAGTGGAAGCTCCCCCACCTGGCTTTTTCTGGTGAGCTGCCGCCACTGCAGTCAGCGGACCTGCGGCGGGGGGGGGGGGCACTTTTGCCAACCTGTGCCGGCTCTTGATGCTCTGGATCTCTTATACTTCTCCACTGCCATTTCAATTTCCTATACACCTCACTTTTTAGTAAAAATGTGTATTTTGCTGAGATTTTTTGGTCCTTTTCCCCCCTGGGCTGCTTTGGCGTGGTGCCTACGCTGCCATCTTAACCGCCCAAACTTTTTCCAATACATAGGCTGGCATGTATATCTTGGTTCAATATGTCAGGAGGCAGAGGTACAAGGATTGCTATGAGTTTGAGGCCAATTTGAGACTAAATAGTGAATTCCAGGTCTGCCTGAGCTAAATTGAGACCCTACCTCAAAAACCAAAAGAGAAAAAAAAAAAGTCATTACTAATTGGTATAACAATGGAGAACAATCTGATCTGTAATGATAATGAAACAATTGTTCTTTATTAAGGAGAGAAAACTTGCCATGATGTAGAATGCTTGCCCAAATAATTAGTATATTTGCCTTATATTTGAGAAATTAAATCTTTTGAGCAGCACTGACATAATGTACATTATTATTTTTCTAAAATAAAAAATTCAGTGTCCACTGTTGAGTATCTTCACTGGTGGTATCTCTTTCTCCCACTGAATGGCATGTAGAATGGCTTCTTCCAGCTTTCTGTCAGCTGGGCTACATGGAGGATGTTATCAGCTCATCTCCAACAGGATTTCTCAGTGGCCTTGCAGCCCAAGTATGTGGAGTCTTCATCAATAGGGTCTTACCATCAATTCCTGGTGGGAAACCAAGGGCCTTGGTAATGGCCTGTAATGTTTTGGGGACATCAAGGACCTCCCTGGCCAACAACTCACTGGAAGGTATCCTATCCCTAGCACTGAAAATTTTCTGGCAATGATCTATGGCTCCTGAATGTTCCATTGTTCAAACTCAGAGAATTCCATATGATTTATTTATATCCTTTTAGATTTTGACAAGCCTTATAATTGGCCAGCCAGGCCAAATGAGCCAACAGGTGCAATAGTGGCACATCAGTCATGGTGGAAACCAACTGCCCTCCAATTGGACTGGAGGTCTGCTCCAAGGGAGGGAATACATCCCTGATACTGAAAACTTAAAACAGGGGTAGTCATGAGCCCTAGGGGTATAACATCTGCTGATATCTGGACAAGTGCCTATAGTATGCTTATCAAACTGCCCAGTAAGCACTTCTCTTAATATTCATACCCTTATGTTAATGCTACTCTCACTTTGGGTAGAGAATCTTCACTTTTCAGATAGCAGTGACCTTGGGATGACTCAGAAGGTATCATGGTGCTGGAAAGAAGTAACTAGAGTACCGAGTAACATCTTGATCACACCTTCCAAGACTCAGGGTCTAATGTGGAAGAGGTGGCGGAAAGAATGTAAGAGCCAAAGGAAGGGTAGGACTCCTTACAATGTGCTCCCTCCAGTCATAAAATGACCTCGATATCCATGAGCTCATAGTTCCTGACACTACCTATACAAGACCATCATAAGAGGAGGAAAAGATCATGACATCAAAATAAAAGAGAGACTTATTGAGATGGGGAGGGGATATGATGGAGAATGGAATTTCAAAGGGGAAAGTGGGGAGAGGGAGGGTATTACCATGGGATATTTTTTTATAATCATGGAAAATGTTTTAAAATATTGAGATAAATAAAATAAAATAAGACAAAAAAATGCACTGGAGTGATGGTTTAGCAGTTAATGCATTTGCTTTCAAAGCCAAGGACCCCAGTTTGATTCTCCAGGACCCATGTAAGCCAGGTGCACAAGGGGGTGCATCCATCTGGAGTTAATTTGCAGTGGCTGGAGGTCCTGGCACACCTATTCTCTCTCTCTCTCTCTCTGTCTTTCTCTCTCACCCTCTTTCTCTCTCAAATAAATAAATAAATAAATAATACTGATCATGTGTTAAGACAGTGTATACAGTTTTCTGAGCTGCAATGCATTTTAAAGAGTTACAGTGTTTTATAGATTCTATAATTATTGTGCATTTAATAATTACTTGAACTTTGTTAAAAAATAAATTGATTTGATTTTAAGTTCCATATCTAATGATTAATCACAACATTAATTTGAAATCAATTTGAATTGCATGATAGAACAAATATATGCAGAACAGTGTATGATTATTCCAATAAAATAGAGCTTAATGGAAAGAATTTCAGTATTTGGAGAGATGGCTTAGCAGTTAAGGAATTTACCTGTGAAGCCTAAGGACCCAGGTTTGATTCCCCAGTCCTCACATAAGCTGGATGCACATGGTGGCACATGCATCTGGAGTTCATTTCCTGTGGCTCTTAAATAAATAAATAAATAAGTTTAAAAATATTATTGATTCTTAGCATGCATGTGTGGTGGTAGTCATATATATATTCATGTTTGTGTGCACATTGATGCATGTGTGTGAACAGGTGCACATGCATATATGGGTATGCATGTGTGGGAGTTTGATTCAGGTGTCCCCCATAAACTTAGGTGTTCTGAATGCAAGGTTCCCTAGCTGATGGAGATATGGAAATTAAAGCCTCTTGGAGGCAGTGCATTGTTGGGGGTGGACTTATGGGTGTTATAGCCAGTTTCCTATGCCAGTGTTTGTTACACTTTCCTGTTGCTATTGTCCACCTGATATTGGGACAAGGAGTGATGTCCACCCCTCTCCTCATGCCATCGTTTGCCCTGTCATCATGGAGCTTCCTTACTCGAGCCATGAGCCAAGATAAACCTCTTTTCCTACAAGCTGCTCTTGGTTGGGTGAATCCTACAAGCAATGAGAGCCTGACTGCAGCAATACGTGTGAAGGCCTGGGAGGCCCAGGCAACATTTCCCGTTTACACTATCCACTTTTGAGGCAAGATCTCTTTTGCCTGGAGCCCATCACTTAGGCTGGATATGCTGACAGTTGGATTCCATGACTACAGGCATTCACTGCACTCTAGCATGTTCAGCGAGTATTTGGGATGAAACTCAAGTCCTTACTCTGCAAGACGAACACTTTACTGACTTACCAATTTCCAAGCTCTTTGAATTGCAAATGTAACTACAGATAAATAAATATTTAAAAAAAATCTTCAGTCAATGAACTGATATCATTTCGTAAAACACGAAAACTAAATGTAACCCAAAGACAACAAAAAAAATATATTTGATGGTAAAAGCCTAATTCAAGTAAAAACCAGATATCTAACAGACGAACATCTAAACTAAGAACTCACTTCTGGAAAATAATAATATACTAGATAAATTCCATGTGAAGCTGTGAATATCTTCTAAAACTCGACATGTCAATTCAACAATTCCAGTTCTAGTTATATAATCCCTTTGCCCCAGAGAAAACATATGTTCCCTAATAGTCTTGCATTCAAATGCTCATGGCAACCTGTGTTTAATTGTTCTGCCCTAAGGATTAACAAACACCTGTCACCTATAGAAAGAATGAATCAATCACATTTATATAATTGAAAATGTCTTAGATATTATAAAAATAACATACAGCTAAATGGAGCAAGTTGGATTAATTTATTGGATGACTATTGAGTAATTTAAGTCAAAAGTCATGCAAAATGAGTCTATCCTGCTAAAAGCAGGATAATGGGAAGCCTTGCTGGAGGAAAAACAGGACCATAAGGATGTATCAGAGTTCCTTTTCAGAGACTGTTGAGGTTGTTTCTGGGTCTCAATGAAAGCTAAAGATGTGGCTTCTTTTTGCAAAGGTACAGTAGTATAACAAGTGCACCTTTCTCTATGTATTTTATGAATAAATATTACTGTTTTTTAAATTTATTGATTAGAGTCAGAGGGAGAGAGAGAATGGGTGTAGCAGGACTCCCAGTCATTTCAAATGAACTCCAGATGGGTGTGCCCCCTTGTGCATCTGGCTAACGTGAGTACTGGGATATCAAGCCTTGAACTGAGATCCTTAGGCTTTAAAGGCAAGTGCTTAACTGCTAAGCCACCTCTCCAGCCCCTGTGCCATGGTGTTAAATGAGATGTGTTGCCTCGGGGGGGGGGGGTAGGGGCATGATATTAGAATGACATTACTAAAGAGACCCTGGCTTGTTTAAATGTGTAAAGAACAGTTCTTCATACAATACACGTTAGTGGATTTTGTAGAGCCAAATATGTGTAAAAGCTTTTTGATTTAGATCAAATATTGACTAAAAAGTAGGTAAACATGAATAATTTACAAAAACTGCTCAGAAGACAGCACCCATATTTTGAGAATTTGTTAATTTTTCAGTGTAGATATGAGCACCAACCTCAACTTTATTGTATTTTTTTTAAATCAAAACTGCATAATTTAACATGGGAAAATCAAAGGTTTATCTTGGCTTAGAGACTCAAGGGGAAGCTCTATAATGGCAGGGGAAAACAATGGCATGAACAGAGGGTGGACATTACCTTCTGGCCAACATCGCGTGGACAACAGAAACAGGAGAGTGTGCCAAACACTGGCAAAAAAAACAAAAAAAAAAAACAAAACTGGTTATCATACCCATAAGCCTGTCCCCAACAATACACTGCCTCCAGGAGATTTTAATTCTAAATTGCCATCAGCTGGGGACCTAGCATTCAGAGCATGTAATTTTATAGGGGACACCTGAATCAATCCACCACAAAACATAAACACTGCTTTGCTTGCAACCAATTATAGCAAGAGCTCAGAGTTTCAAATAAGGGTTACTTATAATTCCTTCACCTCTTGAGAATCTCCCTAAAAGAGAAGGGCCCACAAGCACCACAGAACCGTCTCCCTGCACCTGCATGGAAAAGTGAGCAGGATGGTCTCTGGAGACCAAGAAACTTCTCTGCTAACATGTTCTAACCTGATAACCTTTCCAGCTAGAACTTCTACACGTTCTGTTTGGGCCATGATACCCACTTCCCATAGGCTGCCTGTGACTGACAGTTACCCAGGTAGCAAGGTGTGCCTGTCACAAAGAGAGACTGGATTCATCTTATGGACACCCCTAGTAAGAAACTTTAAGCCATATATGCTTCTTAGTTGATGCAGTCTAATGGAAAAGTAAAATTTCTCATCTTCCCATCAGGAGGAAAGTGGTTTTACCACACGGATCAATTTGACCCTCAAGAGGAAATAAGTTTTGCTCTTGCTAAAGAGATAAGTGGATAGAGATGCTATCTCACAATAACCCAAAGGGAAGAATTCTGATGTCCATCAGAAAAAAAAAAAAAAAAAAAAAAAAAACAAAAAAAACACTGATAAAACACAATGAAAATACTCAGATCCTGAAGGGGCAAAGGAAGAAATGACACTTGCTGATTATATTTTCTAATGCATATGCTCTATGGACGGGCGAGAGAAAGGCCTCTGGGTAAAGCCATCAGGATTCTGGAGCGGCTGGAAGCCATAGCCTGGGGCAGAAAGCCAGAATCAAGCGTAAACAAGTTGCAGAAAGCTTGGCTCTGTGGGGTACCTTCCATGACGCCCACCCTCCTTTGCGGCAATCTTCGCAGTAAGTTTCATACTGTCACTCAAGGCAGTAACACGTTACCACGTCCACCTACCTGTTGAACGGGGCAAGCAGCTCTGCGATGAGCTGCAGCTCTTCTAGTCGGGGAGGACATCAGAGCTCCACTTTGCTTCCCGCCCCACGCCGGATGCGGACTTGGTGAGGACAGGGCTCTGGGTCGCAGTTCTCAGTGGGTCATGCAACTCTGAGTCCTTGGTTAGGACGCGGATCAGTCTTAAGCCAGTTATCATTATTAACATTGTGTGTATTCCATGTCATCACAGTTTGTCAATGCCAGTGCTTTTCTTACCATGCAACTGCATTTTCCCTACCAAGTCAACGATGCCTCCCAACACGCATACTTTGTTCAATGCTGCTTTATCTGTGTTACATAAAGAAATGTGAGTTGATTTCAAAGCTAAAATTATGCCCCTTTAAGAGTTGAAACACCAGCATGGAGAGATGGCTTAGTTGTTAAGGCGTCTGCCAGCAAAGCCAAAGGATCCAGGTTTGATTCCCCAGACCCCATGTAAGCCAGATGCATAGGGTGATGCATGCTTCTGCAGTGAGTTTGCAGTAGCTAGAGGCTCTGGTGCACCCATCCTCTCTTTCTGTATATGTCTCTCTCTCTTAAATAAAAACATTAATAAAATATTTTTAAAAGTTGCAGTATCATATCCCCGTGTAGTTTATGTGAGATTTCAATAAGCATGATCCTAAATCTAAATGTAAATTTTATATTTACCATAAAAATAAATTTTTTGTCAAGATTGATTTAGACATTATGAATGACAAATAACTGCACCATATTTACATTGATAATTATGATTCATAGAAATATTTCATCATTTTTCTGATTTTATTTTTAGGAATTTCATTTAACCTGCCATGATATTACTAAAGATTTATAATAACTGCTAAAACCTTTAGTCAATCACTAGTGTGCTTTCAATTACTTGAAAATATTGGACATGAATAATTAATTTTTTTCAGTTCTCATTTTAATATTTTTCATTATTCATATAGCTTCTTCAATCCATGCACAGGAGATGAAGCATTTTTTTATAATACTGCACCCCACACACTATGCTATGTGGTTTTGTGGGAAAGTAGTTGACCATTCACGTTATTTGGGACCTGAAGAAAAAGATCCAGGAGGTGTGCTAGGAATCTCTCACAGGCCATTTCAGTTACTCACATATGAACCTGCATGGTTGGTGCTACTGTCGATATGAGCAAAAATATGCAAATTCAAACCAAAATGGAAGAAATAACTCACTGAGCATTCCAATTAACAACATTTCAGAGAAAGGAATTAAGCTGAGGCTCATTTGACTTCAAGGGGCGTGACTTTCTGCTCTACAACTTATCTCCTTTTCCCTTACACTATTAAAGTCATCATCAAATAAGTACACATGAACTTAGCTATATATATTACAGTTATGTATTCATATATTTTATTAGCATTATAATAAGCTAACAGTTATTGCCATATTACCCAGATATATGTTGCACCGTGTTGATGGTTATTGCAGTATTATTAAGATATGCAGAGGATTTTTGTGGTGGTGATTGTCATGTTAAGAAGATGTATGAAGAAGTTTATAGGCAACAACAACAAAAAATATGCTGAATGGAAACACTGCCCTGATGCATGTTCCAAGAGTAGCATCGTTAAATGGTTATGGATTTCAAAAGTAGTTTTGATAAGATTTAATGTGTATTAATTTTAAATTCAAGAGAATATGAAGCAGATACATTTGAGTGGTATTTAGCAGTTTTTAGGATCCCTGACTGAATGTATTTATGAGAAAAAAAAATGTTGCTTCATAAAATTGAACCTTCATTGTCTGAAATAATTTTACAACTTTCTCTAATTTAACATTGACAGGAGAATAAATTCCATTCCTAAAAGTTGATATAACAAGTCATGTATGTGCTCACTTCCATCTCAATATGTTCTTTCTATCTCTTTAAAGCTTTATTTTTTTTATTTTTGAAAAACATTGGTTTGGTTCACTGTACAGAAAGTCTGGGAACATAGTATTTCGTATGATTTAAAGTAGAATATATCTATATCTATTTCCAATATATAGATAGAAAGATAGATACATAGAGAGAGAGATACATATATATATATATATATATATGTATATATATATATTCACATATATTTCAAATGTGTGTTTCTATTATATATGAAAACAACAATTAGCTTTTATAATGCTCTTATATGTCCCTTATATTTCATGGTATATAGTTTACAGGTGGAAGACTGTATTCAATGTAAAAATACTCTGGGAAAAACTCAGCTATGGATTGTGCCAGTTCTTCATCTGTCAAGGAACTTTTGAAGAGGACATAGGAGTGCTTGGGAGAAGGGTCTGGCACAAGATGGGGACATCTGAAAGCACTGCTATGATGTTCAGGATAACGGAAAAGAGAACAAATTGAGGGAGTGAAACTGCATGCTGATGCAGAAACTTTTTAATGACAGAATGCTCACACATGTTCACCTTTCAGCAGATTTTCTTTTTGTAAGGTAATGATTGATCAACTCTTCAATCCCTACCATTTTTATTTATTTTATTTTATTTTATTTTTTAGTTTAGAGACAGAGAGAGAAAGAGAGTGAATTGGCCCCAGGGCCTCAGCCACTGCAATAAAAGTCCAGATGCTTGTTCCACCTACTGGGCATGTGCTACCTTGCTCTTGCCTCACCTTTGTGCATATGGCTAATGTGGGATGTGGGGAGTGAAACATGGGTCCTAAGGCTTCACGGACAGGCGCCTTAACCGCTAAACCATCTCCCCATTCCTCCCTACCATTTCTGATAAATTTTTATTTACACATAATATATTTTTTATTATAATCCCTGTAGCAGTTACCTTCTCATTGATGGGACAAAAACACCTGACCAGAAGCATCTTACCCTTGAAAGAAGACAGTTTGTTTTGACCTGCTGTCTCAAGGGGAAGCTTCGTCAAGGTGGAGAAAGCACAACAGGAAGTGACGGCTGGACCCTGTATCTCCCATAAGCAAGCTGGAAGGAGAGAAAGTTAATTAACTAAATGCTGGGTTATGAAATCCCAATGCTGCTCCCCACAGAGACACATCTCCTTCAGCCACGTTCCATCTCCCAAAGTCGCCAGCAGATTTCAGAGTTGCTATATGACATAATCATAAACAGGGAAAACTGTAGAGGAAATTTTACCTTCAAACCACTCAATCCCCTCTCATTAATTCTTTTTGTTCCCTCTCTCCCATACCCCTTCCACTGAACCTCTTCTCCTTCTTGACTTGTGCCATCTTCTTCTATTGTGATATCTCTTTTTATTTTCCTTCCTCTGTCATTGAAGACAATATGTGGTGGGCCCAATGTTCAATGTAATGACAGCTCACCTGAAAGCAATAGCAATGACTGCTTCATGTCCAGAGGGCAGTGCTACAAAGCATTCCTTCTCAGCCACTGGCTCTTTCATTATTATTTCAGCCACCTCATCTTCAGTGTGCCCAGAGCCTTAGGAGGCGTGATAAGTGTCTCGTTTGGTGTTGAATATGTAACTGTCATTTTTCTCAGAATGTTAATGACACTTGAGTCTTCCCAGTAGTTACCACCATCCACAAAAAGAAGCTTCTCTGACCAAAATCGAGAGCAGCAATGATCTATAGGCATAAACAGAAATATCTGAAGTCTAATTTCATGGGAAAAGCTTATCACTTTAGACAACAATAGTAGCTTTCTCCACAGGGCCTATCACCTTCTAAACTATAGGCTTTTGATTAGGTTTTCAGTAGTAGGCATGAATTCCCTTCTGCAGAATTGACCTTGAATCCCATCAGAAAGCAGTTGGCTGCCCCATAATCATCCGTCTATTGCACCTGTGGGCACATCTTGCCAGGTTTGCTGGATAAGTAGTTTCATGTCTACTGCTGGCTGAGATTACTAAGGCTTTTCTTCCCCAGCAGCCAGCTTAACATTTTTGAGCGCTATGATTACCAGTCAGCAGACAGGTGACTTCCAGCTTGATTCATTTTGACTTCTCGGTGCCCTGCCACCAAAGCATCTGGTATCTTCAGCACAAGATATTTGCCGTCTACTTCTGGTACACAACCAGGTATACTGGAAATAACCAGTATAGTTTTGGAGGGTGTCATGGCCCCTGCAACCCATAACTCACTGGGAGGTATCCCACCCCTGGCACTGGGCTTTGCCCTTAACAACCTATGCCTTCTGGGTATAACATATTAGTATCAATGCCAGCCTTGGGATTTTGTCTTCTCCAGAACCATAAGTGGTTGTTTTCTCATTCATTTTTTCTATAGTAACCCTCTTCCTCACTATCCCTCTTTCAACTTTCTACTTTCTTTCAGAAATATTTATTTAATTTAGTTTTGAGAGAGAGGCAGATAGTGTGAGAAAAAGAGAGAGAATGGCCAAACGAACTCCAGATGCATATGCCACCTTGTGCATCTGGCTTATGTGTGTCTTGGGGAATTCAACCTGGGTCCTTTAGCTTTGCAGACAAGTTCCTTAACTGCTGAGCCATATCTCTAGCTCTTACTTTCTACTTTCATGTCTAATGTATTATATTACTGCCTCCCAATTTTCTTTAAAAACTCCTTTTATCCTTTTGTAGTTTATCTTACCTATATATTTGTATATAGATACATACATACATGTATATATATATATATATATATATATATATATATATATATATACACACACACACATATATATATATATTCATTCCTCATGAGAAATAACAAGTGGTATTTATTAAGATCCATCCATTCTCTTGCAAATTTTATTTCATTTTTTTGGATGTATAAAATTTCATCATGTACATATGTGCGAGATATTCATTATCCATTCATTTGATAGCATATTAGAAAATAAGAAGGACATGAAATCATAGTGAGGGATTTTAAAAGCAGAAACATCTTGCACCTCTGGTAAGAGTGTAACTTTGCCCATGAATATGTCTGCCACAACTTAAGCAGTTACGTGCAGACTCAAGCCATGTAGATATCCAGGACAAATTATTATAATGTCCATAACAATAGTATTGTCAACTGGAACAGCTTTTAGTAGAAATGACAATTTGGAAACCACTTAAAATTATTCCATGAAGGCTCATACCTTATTTTTAGTTTAGATTCATGAAGCTTAGTATTCATATTTACTGAAGTCAACTTTATTGTGTTTTAAATTACTTTGAAGAACGAGGAAATATATGTCTATCTGTTTATATAGATTCATTTCATAATGTTTTGAATAAAAATTCAATGAAGATTTTTTTTTTTTTTCAAGTTAGGATCTCACTCTAGCTTAGGCTGACCTGGAATTCACTATGTAGTCTCAAGGAGGCCTTGGACTCATGGTGATCCTCTACCTCTACCTCCCAAGTGCTGGGATTAAAGGTATGCTCAATGAAGATTTATAATGGAATGTATTGAGATGGTAATATAAAGACTGAGCCCAGTTGTTTCACATGTTAAGCTTAAAAATTACACTTTTTTTTTGTGCTGGAGATATGGCTTAGCGGATAAGGCACTTTGTAAAGCCTAAGGACCTAGGTTGCATCCCTCAGTACCCATGAGAGCCACATGCCCATGGTGATACATGTGTCTGGAGTTCATTTGCAATGGCTAGATACACCCATATTATCGCTCTCTCTCTCAAATCAATAAATAAAGTAAAATAAAGCAAACTAAAAATTATACATTTTCTATATTGGACATTGTCCGTGCATCTCGGCTGCACTGCCCCATGTGTGGAACAATTACATAGATATTTAATGTGTGCATTCATAGACACTAAAGTAGACTTCAAATGTGCATGTGTGTATGCTGGCATATATGAGGATCACCTAACCACACATATACCCACTAAGCACAATGCACAGTCTATGTGTCAAAATCTCTATTGGTAATGGATGTGAACCCCAAAGACAAGTAAAATGTCAAGTGGACTGTGAGACAGCCTAACATAATTTGCCAGGTTGATTGCTATTTGATTCTAGAAGCCATCAGTTTGAACTGTTTATTTCATTAAATTGTCACTAAATTGTCCAATTTGTTTGTCTTATTTGAGCATTTATAAATGTAATTTTGAAAATTCAGAAAAAAACACAAATTGACATCTAAGTACAAATATAACTGAAATCAAACATGTTTATGACTAGAAAAATCCATTTTTCACTATTGTATGATAAATCTCTGTGTTACAAATTTAGAAATGTGTCATTTGGAAGTTAATAGAAAACAATGAAAATATTAAAAAGCAAAGTACAACAGTGTTAAGACATGTTAACCAGGAATTTAATAACCATATAAGTGGAATGCTTATATCTAATTTTAGATATTATGTTCCTTCATTAGAATAATGACAATATATCATATTTAATTATTTATCCATAATTTTAGATATTAACATGGACTAATGATAAAACATTATCCCAAATGAATGAGAGTACATGACATTTACTTTCTATTCTGTACCCCTCTATTTATCCTACACTGCTGCAAATATAAGATTTATGAATCCAAGAAATATACCAATTTTTTTTTTTTTTTTGGCTGAGAAAGTTAGGCTGTCAAAATAAAATAGGAGTCAGTTCTTTAGCTAAATTAGGGCTGTCTGTGAAGATTAGCCACTTACTTCCAATACATGCCAACAGCACCAGCTGGCTTTTAGAAAGTTCCATGCTTGTTTCCTGTCTCTCATTGATGAATATCCAATGTGGATAAGACAGAGTAAGCAATCAGGAGAGGAGCATGCACATATCTTTATGCTATTTTCACTCTAATGTCATACACAGACATAAGTACTTTTGGCATTCCAAGAGCAAGCCCATTTCTGTGTTTGAATGTCTTGACTGATATCTTTGAGACTTCCTCATAGTATATACACATATAATTTTCTTTCTCTTCATTACTGAATAAAATTCAAATGGGAAATAAGTATCAAGGAAGGGTATGGTATGATAAAGAACTCCTCCCCTTGAAAGCTGAAACAAGGTTGTAGTGGGAAAAAAAATTACAGCGAAAAGTTAGAGCAGGGGGAAAAGGAAAACAAGAAAAAAAACATTTGAGAAGTACAAAAATGAAACTTCATTCTTTTGTACTAATAAGACCTTTTTTATTAGAAGCAATTCTCCTTAGATTAGGTTTGCAGAAAGAACAGCCTGGTGTTCACTGGTGAGACAGAGGGATGGTGAACTCAGGGAGCAAGCTCTCCCAAGCTCTCAAAACTTTATTATTAACATGGGAGTTACAGAAGAATGTAATTAATTGCAAGATAAGATTATCCTAAAAGAGATAATTACACAAAAGTGTATTAGGAACTTAGATGAAGGGGTTTTCAGTCAGTGCCGGGGCTCAAGGAAAAGAGCTAGAGACTGAGGAGCTGCTAAGCAGTGCTTAAGTCACAGGAAGTACTTCCCATCTTTCAGATGGTCATGGGCTACAAACAGCATGCCCTTTGCTTTAGAAAAAAGATATGGGAGGGGGCCTCACTATTGATTACCATCTCTCCCTGGTTCTTGTGATCCCTTTGAAAACTTTTTACAGGGTAGACGAGAGTTTAATATATATAAAGTTTCTACAACAAGCAAATTTTATTGAAAAACCTTGTCCTTTCCAAGGGATTTACAGGCCCATTTTTGATGGACACTTGTTTGTTGTTTTAATTAGAAAACCACTTGCTCCTACTGGAACCAGGTGCAGATAGTTATCCATTAATGGCCAGCCAGCCAGTTTAGGATGTCACTTTTGTCTCCTTTCAGAGTCAGAGATATGACTCATATCCTTTTCCGATGACTCTTAGTGTCAGGTCTTGCTTTTTCAGACTGTTGATTTAAGGGAAGGGTCTAACTGAAATGTCCACCAAGCCTCCTCATAGCTAACTTGCTATCTAATGCTTGATAAGATTTTACGAATGTTAGAGCTCACTTAAACATTGTGAAATAAAGAGATTTTCCTTTTACTTGGGAGGATTAGCTCTATACTTCTAAATGATATAGACTAATTTGCTTTAAATGTACTCCAACTGGCAATGTGTTGTCTTAAGAAGCAGAAAATATGGAAATTCAAGAAGATATCTGCAGTGTTTTTAACAAATCTGTGAGTTGAATACATTTTGCAATCATTAAAAATAAAGTGAGAAAAGTCCTTCCTCTCACAGGATTTATCATCACAGAACATCTGGCACTTCAAGTACAGATATTAAAATAAAGTTCACAAATTTTTACAATATTGTTCACTGCGTATAATTGATCTTTTTAAGCAGGTTTTTGTTTTAGTTTGCCTTTCTTTTGTTTTATTTTTTTCCAAGTGTGTTACATGGCCTAACAATTATATAACTAAGAGAATAAATCTACATTTGTTAAGGACGTTAAATATGATCTCACACTATAAGGAGATCCAGTAGGGAAAACTCAAAAGTTGGATCCTATTCTCAACAGGCAAATACAACATCAAAAGTACCTCCACCAGATTAATTGTTTTATAAAACCTGTTTTCATTTTTCACAGTAAGGCATCTGTTCAGTTGTCACTTCACTGTGGCTTTTGAGAAACAAAATGTATAATTAGCCTTCGCTAAGTAGGTAAGGTTATTCTGTGCGTGCCAGCCTTCTCATGCTCCCGTGAAGGGGGATTCGTGGCTAATCACATGAAGAAAGAGCATGTTGTACTTTGAAGTCTTTCATAAGCTGTCCAGTCATAACTTTGAGTGGATTTTCTTACGGGTCCCTTAGGTGGCGTGACAGATGGTACAGGGTAAAGTATGTAACATGACATGAGGAAGGTGTAGAGATCCTGAAAGGAGTTTTTTGGTTTTTTTTTTTTTTTTAATTTTTCTGAGATGTCATTCTTAGCCCCTTGTGGCCTTGGGATTTCTAGGGAACACTCATTTGTGAGGATGGACTAATCTTAAATCATTTGAGAATTGATTGTTTGACTCAATTATAACAATCAATATTTTCCTTATCACTTTAAAGAAAATACTAAAGCACATTAAATTGCCGTTTAGGTTTCTGAAAAAGAATATTCTCACATGGCCTGTAAAATTTTCTTTTAGAAAGGACAATGCAAGTTTCGGACAAAGCAAGTTACATGGATGGTTGGAACAGTGAACCCACCTTAGCTGGTCATTAAACACATCAGTGACTCAAGACTAAGTCATTGTAGCAACAAAAAAAATTGTTCATTTGAAAGGTTAGCTCACTGAAGAAGATGCAGACTATTTCAGCAAAGACCATCTTCATGAGGGGGTGCTTGCCCCAGGGTTGTGCGGGAAGTAGTGAGCGTGCATAACCAATAGGCAGACACCAGAGCAAGTACAGATTCAGGTGGTCTGTTTATCTGGTGCACTGGCTCATGAGCTGTTCATCATAGGCTACTCTGGATTCTGAAAAGCTAAAGTATAGCTGCTTTTATTTTATTATTTTATTTTACTTAGTTTCTTCTCAAGAGTCATTCTGCAGTTAGTTTAGGATACAGAAGGCATTGTATTTTTCATCCCAGAGGACAGCCAAATATTTTTTTAAAAATGTGTATGATGAAGGGAAGGAGAGAAAAGGCATTTTCCCCCAAAGAATGTGGAGATGTGTGCTTTCTTGGAGAGTGGTTGTTGCATCACTAGACAACTGTCAGGTATAGGTTCATTCCTGGCAAAGCAAGAGGTTCCATTTAGATCTTTCCTCAGTAACTCAAGCAATGAAAATAATAATCAATAATAATAATAATAGCAGTTTGGAATAATTAAAATGTTTCAGTACATGACAGCAGACATTTTAAAACTTACCTGGAATAAAATTCAGTAGAATAAAGTGTCTCGTGATCTGTTTTGACTGTCTCTGATGGTGAGACTGGCCCACACTTGTAGTTGGGGTGAGATGTAGGACATAGGATGTCTGAACTCCTGATCCCGAGAGGACGCAGTGCTGCTCCCTCTTACCTGGACTCACATGGCTTTTGAATGTCTAGAGCTGGGCGAAAGCCTTAGTAGAACTGCACCGGCAGTGGTAGGAGCGGATATTCAGCTGAACACTACTGATCTGAAAATTCTAGCATTTGCACCCATATTACCTGCTTCTTAGTTCCTTCACTGGAAGATCATTATGTAACCTAACCATCCCTAAATTTTTATCAACTAACTGTGCTTGAAAAAATTTGGAGCACTTCATAACAATAGTAATTTGTATGTACAAATATAGGTAATATATGGCGCTTTGATGTTTTAGAAATAAGAATCTAAACTCTGACATGTAAACTGTGGATCTCCATTCAACAATAAATACAAAATACATTTACAGATTCATGACAGAAAAAAAAATTACAAAGAGGTAAGAAAATTAGTTTAGGGAAACAACATTTAAATAATGTTTTTGTTAGTTATAGACATACTCAGTATATAAACAGCACATGTTGGTACCATCTTTACCCTCATCCCAACTGCCTCCCCCCAAATAGACCCTCCTCATTGGGGATGCCGGTTACCCCATGGAGATTGTGCCTTGTGCATTGTGGGGGTGGCCATCAGTTATGGGGAAGAGGCAATGTCTCTGTGTGTAATGTCCCAACTTGTGGCTCTAACAATCTTTCCACCTCCCTCTTCTGCAAAATTCCCTGAACCATGTTGGGTACATTTTAGGTGTACTTCAGTGATAGGCTCTTAGGAACCTCCATATTTCTGGATCTTGGGTTTGGTAGGAGTTGAGTGACCTCAGTGTCTGTCTCCTTCACCCTGGTGCTAATATCAGGTTCACTGAGAAAGCAGCACTCTTGCTCATTTCCACAGTTCCTCTATGGTTTCACCTGGGGCCCAAGTAAAGTGCAGTAGGCTGTTTCTCTCCTCAGGTCCTGCTTCCATCTTAATATTATAATCTTGGAATAGTCGAAAAAAGAAAGGCAGTTATACACCTTTAATTTTAAAATTTCTTTTTAAAGATTTTGTTTTAACATATAAAACTAACAAATTAAAAGCATGCAGTAAGATAAATACAGGCTCTCTGAAAGTGAATTTATAATTTCATTTTATATTTACAATAATTTTAAATGTGTTTCTTTGTTAATCCAGCAAGGAAACCCATCTTACAGAAAATTTGCACATCAAGTTAAAGAAAATAACATCTTCAAACGTGTCTGTGTGGTTTTGAATAGAAACATTCAGCTGAGACATAATACTGTTTAAAAGCATAATACTATTCAAAAGTGTCTTTTCACATTAATTAGTGTTTGGCTTAAAAAATCATTGACTATTTTAATTATTTTTGATGATGTAATGGAATAGACAAAATTTGCATGAAATGGGGGAATCATTTCCATTTGCATTATGTGGCATTTCCATATGCAGGCTCCTATCTTTAGGTGCAAGTTAGGTACTGGGATTATGAATCATATTTTTTTCTGTGTGAGTAACTGATAAAATAATTTTCTTCTGCACGCAGGGAGAATTTACATTAAAATAAGTAAATAAAGTACTGAAGGTTTTTGTTACAGAGTTAGTTTGGGAATATATTAAAATATCCATTTTGAAGTTCAGAAAAGGAAATTAGCACTTGCTTCCAATTGAGTCTTTTCTCCTTTTTCAAGTGATTATTACCAGAATTTTTGGAAATCAGGTGTACTCTAAAATCTGAGAATACATTGACTTGGAATATCACAATTCCAAACATTATCACAAAACCACTTTAATATAGAATTAATCCTACTATGTATCCTCTTTGTGTTTGTTAAGCATGATAATGTCATTATTATTCCTGATTAGAACATTACCACAATATGAATACTAATGGTCGTTTTGATATGCTTTCTGATGGAAATGAGGAGTAGCTTATTGTAAAGCGGAGGAAAGGCTGTCTTTGTTTGAAGAGGGGAAGGTAAGATACCTGAGCTCTCGTCTACAACTGGAATGAAGAAAAACTCTTCACCTGTATTACACCTGAGAAAAATTACGCAAACTTAAGAAAACTGTATTCTTGTTGTTGTTTTTATTTAACCTTGTGACTGACAGTAAAATGTGAGAAGAAAATTCAATAAATGATTGAATTGATACATGGAGAAAATATTTGTTAAAATCAACTCAAAATAGATTCAAGATGTAAACATAAATCTAAAATTATAAAACTATTAAGAGAATAAGATTTTCTATTAGTTCTGAACTATTCTCCAAAGTTAAAAAAATAAAGATGCCACTATGATAGTTTTAAAAGGTTTGTATTAAGTTCACCTACACCACTGCTGGAGTTTCATCACTCTCCAAAATCCACATGCTTTTCCATGTTCTATTTTGATCTTTTGATATTTTTGGTTAAACTTTGAGACTTTCTTCCAGTTTTTGATCAATGAAAATGTTCTCCATTTAAAATCATGTTTATATTTTTTTGTGATTTTGTAATATTTATTAAAAACCTTGTGCTTTAGGAATGAAGAATATATGTGTTTCATTTATAATTTTTCAAGAAATGATTCTGGAACAATTTTATTTCATGTTGGGTAGAACTGAATTCCACGTGTGGTGGTAATATTCGCTAAGACTAGCATTTACCTAGCACCCCATCATTTAGAGAAATCTCTCTGGAGCTTCTTTTTAAGTATATTGCATATTACATATGAGTAATATATGAAACCCAAAGAAAATATTTGAACTTCACATAGACCGTGATGTTATGTATTCAATCTTGAGCCTGAAAGAAAATTTATTGATTAAAAAGAAATTAGTTCCTGGATATGGTGGTTCACACCATTATTCCCAGCACTCAGGAGACCGAGGTAGGAGGACTGCCATGAGTTGGAGGCCAGCCTGACTCTGCATAGTTAGTTCCAGGTCAACCTGGGCTAGAGCAAGACCTTACCTCAACAAACAAAAAACAACAACAACAACAAAAATACTTTAATAGCTAATTATTGACATGAGAGCCTTTCAAAGAATCTTTACTTTTAATAGCAAGGATTTTTTTTTTCCTTTTGAATTTTAACCATAAGAAAAAATAAGTACTGAAGGCAATGAAATGAAACCAGTTACCCTGATGTGCGCATGAGGATGAGAGGATGTGTGGCTGGCAGGCCTTCTGGCTGATGATCAGGGATTCAAAGCACAATATATTTGCAGAACAGATTGATCAATCACAGGTCCCAAGCGGTTCCTGGAATCTTGCATCTTTTACTCATTAAAAGCTTCTGACAAATTGGGAAGCAAAGGATGCCTTACATGTAAATACTTCCCTCATTCATTATCTTTCTTTGCTTTTGAGATGAGTCAAGTTGTCAACCATAACTGCAAACAGAGTTCCTTTGTATAATGTTTTCTTATGGCCCTAAAAATAGTAAAGTTTTCTCTTGTCTAGGATGGGAAGAGACATCTCCAGTTTTCTGTAAGAATCCCAGTGTGAAAGTTAATATTATCTGAACTTTACTGTAATTCTTATTTTAAAGCAATACAACAAGGAACCATTAAAATTTATGGTAGGGAGAGCCGGGAGTGGTGGTCGCCTTTAATCCCAGCACTCGGGAGGCAGAGGTAGGAGGATCGCCATGAATTCAAGGCCACCCTGAGACTACATACAGAATTACCGCTCAGCCTGGGCTAGAGTGAGACACTACTTCGAAACACCCCCCAAAAAATTATGATAGGGAAACTGACCCACGCATTAGAGATGCATAATTCATAACACAGAAGCTAAGATGCTTCAAATGATTCTCGTGATTTGATATTGAGGTTTGTTACAGCATTGTAATGGATCTGGGTGGTCAGTAAGTAGACTGGACATATAATTTATCATCTAAACCTGCAGAGTTTGGCAATAATGGGTATATTATTAATTGCATAAGAAAATAGCCAGTACTAAAGTTCTGGGACATTTTAGATTTTACAAAGTCCCTAATTTGCCACACCATGAATTCTATTAATAGATAATGCTCTGGTAACTTCTCATGTTTATAAAACAGAGCCACAAGGTCTTGAAAAAAAAAGTACCACTGATGTTAGAATTGTTGATGTGTTTATATTCCATAGTAAAATCATGTACATTTACATTGAAAATATACGTGTAAATGCTAACTCTTGATTTTTGCTTTTATTTGTTCCAAAAGCATAAAAATTGTTTATATGTGTATTAGTGCTCTCACTCATATACATGTTAGGATTTTATCTATATCTATCTATATATAACAAAGACTTACATGAAAATATATACACACACATACAACAAAGATTGTAATGTTTAAAATCACGCAAATATTACTTAATTTTGTCTGTGCTTCTATGATATAACTAACTTAATAAGTTGGCGTATAAAGTTAGTCTACACTGTATACAATAGTAATGGACTATTTTAGAACTCTTAAAAAAACTAACATTAGCCGGGCGTGGTAGCACACACCTTTAACCCCAGCACACAGGAGGCAGAGCTAGAGCTAAGATGATCACCGTGAGTTCGAGACCACCCAAAGACTTTGTAGTGAATTCCAGGTCAGTCTGGGCCACAGTGAGATCCTACCTTGAAAAATCGAAAAACAAACAAACAAGCAAAAACCCTCTTAACATTGTTATAAATTCATCAATACGTAACAAAATTGAAATGATTTCCTACTGATTTGCTGAACTTCCCTTTGTTGAGGACATCGTTTACTTATACTTAGGCAAGTGGAAGATAACATACAGAGGACACTTATTTCCAGGTGTGCCAATTTAAGTATTTACTAAATATAAACCTGCATCCATATGTTATTTTATTTTACTTTTAATGTTTGTGTTAGTGACATGTGTGTGAACATATGTGTTGGCGTTGGTGTACGACAGTGCGGGTGTGTGACACAGCACATGTGTGGTCAGGTGACAGTCTCTGGTTTGGCCTGTTTACCTCGTTTGAAGCAGAATCTCCATTTGAATGTTGCGCACGCCACGATACCTGTACCATGAGCTCTGAGAACGCGACCAGTGTCAATCTCCCATCTCACTGTGGGAGTGCTGGGGGCTTAAAGATGCTCCTGCCGTCACATCCAACTTTCCATGTGGTCAAGACTGAGGTCGTTGTGTTCACATGGCCAGTGTTTGGCCCCCTGAGTCATTTCTCTAGCCTCCAAGATTGTTTTTCAAAAGCACCTTCCAACTAGAATTTGACTAAAAATTGTGGCAATTTTTCAAAAAAAAAAAAAAGTCTATGAATTGTAGGATCATAGGCCCAATCTTAAATATATTTGAAATTTAACATTATTATTCAAGTACAATTACTGCCTTCCTTAAAAAATTCACAATAAAGGGGCTGGGAAAATGGCTTAGCAGATAAGGCACTTGCCTGCAAAGCCAAAGGACCCAGGTTCAATTCCCCAGGACCCACATAAGCCAGATGCACTGGGGGTGCATGAGCCTAGAGTTTGTTTGCAGTGGCTGGAGGCCTTTCTGTCTTTCTCTCTTCCTCTTCCTCTCTTTCTCTCTCTTTTAAATAAATAAATAAATAAATAAATAAATAAATAAATAAATAAATCCCAATGAGGCAAGCATGATGGCCCATGCCTTTAATACTAGCACTTCAGAGGCAGACATAGGAGGATCGCCGAGAGTTCGAGGCCACCCTGAGACTACATAGTGAATTTCAGGTCAGCCTGGACTAGAGTGACACCCTGCCTTGAAAAACAAAAACAAACAAAAAAATCACAATAAATTACCTGTAACTTCTTTTTAATTTTGTTCTTTTTTATTTTTGTAAATGGAGTCTACATTAATAAACTAGTGGTGCATTCTCTTCCTTCTTGATTTTGTATTTAAGTGTGTGTATATATAGTATTTCATGTATACATTATCATTTCAGAAGTTATATAAACAGCATATTTTCAAGGATTATACACAGCATATTTTCAGTAGTTTCAGTTAATCATCTATTGCATAACATCAATACTTGAGTTGAAATAAATTACTTTCCACTGCAGAATTATTAGCATCCCAACAAAAATTATTTACTTTGCAAATTAAATGGTAATCTGTTGTGCAAAATTTGTATTTATTTGACATAATACATTTTGTTTTCATTTTCATTATTTTTAACAGGAAGATTAACTTCCATAAAGCCTTCATCAGCTTAGATATTTTCAGGTTTAATTATTCATTTTTTTCCTTTTTCATAACGAGTATTATTGTCTAATTAAGTTTGTTTAGAAGAACTACAATCATCTAATAAATGTCAATGGTTTTGGTTTATCACTCACATAGGTAGGTTAATTAAAGAAATGATTATTATTTCTGTTTGTTTTCTTATCACTATTGTAAAATGCACTGCAATGCAAGGCACAAAATTAGAGTAAGATATATTACAGGCTGAAATGGATTGTAAATCAACTTTTGGTACTGTGAATATTTTATAGCAGGCATTTGCAAACTAAAAAATCTGACATTTATACAGCAATGCATGCATAATTTTCCTCTTATATGTCATTTCACTGAAACGAAAGTAATTTTAAAATGCAAGGTCAAAGAAATAATTACCCCAACAAACAATAAAAGAAGCTAAGGATAAGTATGAGGAAGTAATTTAGCATTTTCCTATTCCATAGAGCATTTAACATATAATGTACACCTTCAGGTAAGAGTAGGGATTGATAAGCAAAAAATCCTTGAGGTAAAATGGAGATAACTTCAAGATAGATAAATTGTTCCTTTGATTTAAGGCCTGCTATCATTCTTTGGTCAAAGGCCATTGGAGCTGCTCTTGTGGGATGCAGTATGGTCTACATCTGATAAATAATCTGACCAGGACAAGCTCAGCCTCAGCAGGAGAGACATGGAACAAATTGTCAGCATGATTTACATACAACTTGTCAACAGCATCTGGACTGCTCTGTGAAAGAATGACGGGTAGCAGATGTTGTGGGGAAAGCTACCATCTGCCCTTGCTTAAAATATACCTGCTGCGAAACAATGCATTGGGATGGATGCCATGCAGATACCTTTCGTTTGGAGAACCAAACAGCCTCACAATTTCAGTGTTACTATCACAACAGCGAAACAGTCTAAGAGTCTGAATGCAACCTGCTCAAGTAAGCAGACAGGTCCTTGAAAAATGTCTTCAAGTTGAGTCACATGGCTTGGAAAGAGAGCAGCTGGTGACACCCCAGACTGCATGCTGGGAACTCTCCGGTGGGAGGTAAGGAACTCACCCTGGGGGTGTCTGTCGCATGATGTCAGTCCCTCTCAGAGGTTACTCGGTGACTGCTTAAGTTCTACACTGTCTTCATAATACTTAAAGCTGTTCACTGAATAAGTACGGAAATAAACATATAACAAAAAATGTAAATATACCATTCGTTAAGTGGATACTTGCTTGGAACTGTTATATAAACACTGTTTCATGTGCCGAGGGTTCAGGGCACAAGGTCTCATCACCATTGTAAGAGTGAAACAGCAAACAGAACTCACAGAAGACATTTAGCCACCATTCAGCTCTCCACTGAGAATTATGAATTTCAGCAAAGCATTCCCTTCTTGGACTTTATGCTAATTAGATTTCTGCTTGCTGGACCTGAAGACGTTATGCAAAGAAAACACTGAGGAGAGCACATATAGAAAGAGAGACCAGAGCACAGACAGAAACATGGTCCTGTCTCACCTATTTACTCACCATTGTCTTTACCATATTTGATAAAATTTAGAAAGGAACTGACCAAGTGAATCATGGATGATTAATAAGTATGCTGGCAAGTTCTTTCAGCTAAGATTTTAGAAAACTACAAATCTTTAGAGAATTAATATTTGCCACATACAGTTGTAATTTAATCCACTGAATACTGTTGTATATTAAAGGTGAAAAACATAGACATGGTCATTCCTATCCTGAGATGTACGACAGAGATCAATCCTACACGGAAATACATTGCGGGGATTCTATATGGTAAGATTCAATAATATGATACGTTAAATAAAGTTCATGGTTTGTTTTCCTTTCTTTGTCAATTGTGCCTAAAATTATTCTTCCATGTACACGTACATTCTAAAGTATAGTTCAACAGTGTCTCCTTTTTTTAAAGGTAGCATGCAAAACCTGGAATTGACTGTAAAGTTAAAAAACATGGTCCACCCATATCATCTGTATATGTGAAAACATGATTACATATATATGTATATATGCATACATATATATATATAAGTATATATGTATATAGTTATATATAATATATATTTATATTGATGTAAATATAAACATATTTACACATAATATATAATATAACATAATAATATATATAATATATATATATTTAAAGTTTTAAACTGAAAGGGCTTTATCCTATTTCCCCAAGTTCTACATTTGAGTCCTGTCATTTCATGAGCATAAACCAATGGAATATTAGTATATGTGATCCTTGCACAGCCTCTTCCTACTTTCTTCTTTCTTACAAAATGACTTGCAAATATGCTCAAGCTTGCTTGATGGCAGATGACAGAAGATATGTGGCCAATTTTGTTTCCCACATTTCCTGGGACCAGGTCTTCTAGCAGCCAGCGATTACACAAATCTACCTGGATGACTACCAAGGCAAAGGAGCTAGCTCAATGGAACCCTCCAAATGTGGATTT
Organism: Jaculus jaculus; assembly: GCF_020740685.1. Classification (NCBI taxonomy): domain Eukaryota; kingdom Metazoa; phylum Chordata; class Mammalia; order Rodentia; family Dipodidae; genus Jaculus; species Jaculus jaculus. Next base: position 80,696,097 of record NC_059114.1, read on the forward strand.
TAACTAAATGTCTATTAAACACAGTATTGAAATCTTAAGATGACATTCTGAATATTATACTTGTGCATAACTGGTGTACAGGTGAACAGAATTATTTTTGCTGATTGTTGTTGGTCATTATAATATACATTACTGTGATTTGAATGGATATCCTAAGAAAGGCATGGGATTTTTTTCCAATTAAGTAAGAAGTCAATTATATGCTATTGTTTTGAATCTATGAGTATAATATGTCCTTGATTTTGTGATTTACTTCAATAGCCCTTGGACTTTAAAGTTTATTTATTTATTTATTTATTTATTTATTTATTTTACAATATTCATTCCTTGGAATAAAGAAACACTGTCACAGACAAATTTTACAAATCTAGTTTCTACAAGACTGAGTGTTTAATTTGCCAAAAAATATTTTTAAAGTATGATCAATCAAATTGATTCTGTAGAGATGTATGTTATTAACTTATTTTTGGTTTTGTTTTTTGTTCGTGGTGTTGTTTTTTCGAGGTAGGGTCTGGCTATAGGCCGGGGTGACTGGAATTCACTTGGCAGTCTCACGGTGGCCTGAAAATCATGTTCCTCCTACCTCTGCCTCACAAGTGCTGGGTTAAAGGCATGCACTACCACAGCCAGCTTGTCATTCACTTTTATACCAAGATTAATTAATTGTTAGGACTTCTGTCAGAAAAAAATCCAAACAATGCAAAATGTAACATTTGCGATAGTAGAAGAAAGAAAAGGAAAAGGAAACAAGGAAAACTTGAGCTGGAGACATGACTTAGTGGTTAAGGCACCTGGCCTGTGAAGTTGAAGGACCCAAAACCCCTGTAAACCAGATACACATAGTAGTGAATGTGTCTGGAGTTCATTTGCCTTGGCTAGAGGCCCTCACAGGCCCATTCCCTGTCACTGTCTTTCTCTCTCATGGATAAACAGATAAATAAACGATATTACAAAGAAAAACTTTCTTCCAGTTATAATAATATTAGTTCACTTTTTATGATTAAAACTTTGTGTGTTTTCAAATAACCTAAAACTTAAATTAATATAATTTAATATTTGCCTGAAATTAATTGCGTTTATTAAATATAATTTTGAATCTAATTGAAAAATTAGGGTATTTTGTATTGATTTTCATTTTTTTCTTTATTTATTTTACAAAAGTTAAAGTCTTATGTTCACCTTCCCCTGGACCCACTTCCCCTGAAGATTCTCCTCAGTGTGGTTATTAGTACTCAGCACGTGGTAATTAAGTCCTCAGTCACTTTCTGGGGAGGTAGATGTATTTCAGGAAATTTCTACACTATCCCACAGCTCTTGCAATCTTTCTTTCCACTCTTCTGCAATGTTCCCTAAGCTTAGGCCGATCTGTTAGCAGAATGGTTAAATGCTCAGTTATGTGTATCCTAGAGTTTCAAACCACAGTATCTATCACAGTTTTCCTAGTGCTGGTTATTAACCTAGCAGTGGGAGCAATTCTTGTGTTCCTGATCTTCTGCAACCTTCTCCTGTGCCATGGTAGTTGTGGTATAGGTGGCATGTCTCCTGGAAAGAAGTGGGGTATCTTTACTTTTCATACTGATCAATATTATATCTCCCAATTATGTTTTACTACCTGTAAAATCTGACCAAGAGTGACATCAGCTTTGGTTTAGGTGGTTTCTGAATGTATATAACTATTTTATGCTCCCAGAGACTGCTGGAGGCTTCTCTCTAGGTTTTCTGGTATTCCTGACCATGGGGTTCTGACTTATTTCTCAAGTGCCAGATATGAGTTCCATCCCACTGAGTAGTTATCAGATGTAATCATAAGGCTATTGATCACATGCACAGTCTGTTTGCCACTATTGCATAGGAGTTCATTTCTTTCCTGGCTGGCTGATGGTGTAGCTTGCACGATCCTCTGCTTGCTCATACTGTTGGTAAGCTCCATATCCAGGAGCTCTCATAGCACTTTCCTGTGCCTTAAGGACCTTCCAGGAGAGGATGGGGCTTTCACACAATTCCAGTGTACTCTCTCAGTGTCTGTGACTGCAGCCTGTGTGTCTAGCAATAGGCTTTTACATTTTAGTATTGTTGGGTAACCAAGTGCTTTAGCAATTGGCAATATTATTTTGAGGACTACCTGGACCTCTGTGACCAATAGTTCAGTGTAGGGTATAAGCTAACTCTGATCCTAGGTTCACCAGCTGGTGCCCATGGCTTTAGGATTAAGCTAAATACTACTGGGTGTTTCTATCTAGACCATCCACACCCCTTTAATAGGGGTTATATCTTGTATAATGGTATCCAAGAGGAAGATTTCTGTAGTATTCATTATGTTTTAAATTTTATTTATTTTTGGGGGGGAGAGAGAAGAAGATAGAAGAGGAGAGGAGAGAAGAGGAGAGGAGAGGAGAGGAGAGGAGAGGAGAGGAGAGGAGAGGAGAGGAGAGGAGAGGAGAGGAGAGGAGAGGAGAGGAGGAGGAGAGGGAGGGGGAGGAGAAGGAGAAGGAGAAGGAGAAGGAGAAGGAGAAGGAAGAGGGAGAAGAGAATGGGAATGCCAGGGCCTCCATGCCTTCCAAACAAACTCCAGACACATGTACCACCTGGTGCATCTGGCTTAAGTGGGTACTATGGATTCAACCCTGGTTCCTTAGGCTTCACAGGCAAACACCATAATCATTGAGCTATCTCTCAAGTCCTATATCCATTGCTTTTGCCTTGACTTTTGTGTAATTCCCCTCCCCACTCTCTCTTCACAGCACTCTCCTAACCCTACTGTCTCAACCCTTACCTCCTTTTGGTTTACTAGTCTGCTAGGAGTCTACTCCTATTCTCAGTCCCTATGTCCACATTCTCCTAGACACATTCTGGTTTTATTGCCTTTTTCCTAATACAAACTCCCATTTATATTCAGCTCCACATCATATAAGCACCCATATATGACAGAAAATATGGAATATTTCCCTGTTTGTTTTTCTTAGCCAGTATGACATCCTTTATATTGATATTTTCCGAATGCATCCATGTGTCAGTTTTAATGTATATCCCACATAGACTCACAAGTTTTCTTTTCTTTTTTCTTTTCTTTTTTTTTTTTTTTTTTTTTGAGGGAGGATCTGACTCTGGCCCAGGCTGACCTGGAATTCACTATGTAGTCTCAAGGTGGCCTCGAACTCATGGTGATTCTCCTACCTCTGCCTCCCGAGTGCTGGGATTAAAGGCATATGCCACTACGCCTGGCATCAAATGGTTTTGGTGGGACTAGTTAGTTGAGATATCATTAGCATAGTTACATGATTCAATTTTAAAGTTAATTCCTTTTTTATGAGAGAGAACAAGTGTAAAAGAGAGAGAAGGAGAGAGAGAGAGATGGAGAGAGAGAAAGCCATGGCTTCCCGCCACTACAATTGAACTCCAGATGTGCATTCCCCCTTGTGCACACGTACCACCATGTGTCACTTTGCGCATCTGGCTTATGTGGGACCTGGAGAGTCGAAAAGGATTCCTTAAGCTTTGCAGATCAGGACCTCAACTGCTAAGCTATCTCTCCAGCCTCTCATGTGTTTTATTAAAGCTCGCAGCTTTGGTTTCCAGCATCCTGACTGGAGGAGGTGTCACTGGAGAAAATCCTGGGTTCCAGCCCAATAATGTGTTTGGAGTTGGACCTGTATTCCAGGTCAAAGGTGTGCAGGGAGGCTGGAGTGTTGCAGGTTTGTTCTCGTAGGTTTTCTTGTTTGTTTTTCTGGCTGCCAATGTTCTCTCACTCTCTCCTTTGCTTTGTGAATTGGAGTCAGCTTCTTCCAGAACTCTGGGGCACTTCTGTATCTGCAAGCTTGAAATAAATTCCTTCCTCTAATAATCTGTCCAGTTGGATATTTATTCCAGCAATGTAGAGCTGTCTACTATGACCCATTTTCCTGCAAATTTCATTATTTCAGTTTTTCTTACTGTTGAATAGAATTACACTGTGTATATGTTCCCATATTCACTATTCATTCATCGGTCAATGGGTATTGGGGCTGATTCCAATTCCTATTAATTGTGACTGGAGTAGGGATAAGCATGGATAAGCAAGTATATGAAGTAAAGAGTGGGAGTCATTAGGGTAAAGGCCTAGGAGAGGGACAGCTGGACTAGATGGCAGACCTATTTTCATCTTTCTCAGAAGTCTTCATACTGATTTCCATAGTGGTTGTACACGTTTGCTTTTTCTCCATCTACTAAAATGATCATGTGGTTTTTGTGTTTAGGCTTTTTATTTATGTGGTATTTATGTTATTCACATTTATTGATTTCCATAAGGTTAACTATCCTTGTGTCTCTAGGGTCAAATCTAGTTGATCCAGGTGAATAATATTTTAGATTTGGTTTGCAAGGACTTAACTGAAAATTTTGTATCATAGTTCATCATGGATATTAGTCTATAATATTTCTTGTTTTGTCTTTGTCTGGCATTGTTTTTAAAGTACTGTTGGCTTTATATAAGGGGATCAGAAGCATTCCCTTCTTTTCAATTGTGTGCAATAACTTGAGCAAAGTGGCTCTATTTATTCAATAAAGATTTGGAAGTATTCCACAAAGGACCCATCTGGGCCTGAACTTTTTTGTTGGAAGATATTTAATTGCTTTTCAATCTTATGGTATGTAATAGGATGTTTAGGTAATGTATCTCTTCTTGGTTTAATTTAGGTAGGTAGCATATGTCTAAAATTTCACCCATGTCTTCTAGGCTTTCCAATTTTGTGGAATAGAGACATATTTTGAAATATGTCCTTATGATTCTTGCAATTTCATTTGTATCAGTTGAAACATCTCCATTTTCATTTTAATCTGTTAATTTGAGATTTCTCTTTTTTAGTTCAATTTTGCTAGTTATCAATCTTGATTATTCTTTTGAATAATTATTTCTTTGCTTTGTCAATTTTTATAATTGTTTTAATTATCAATTCATTAATTTTTGCTCTGATCTTGATTATTTGTTTCCATATGAAACTCTTACAATTGGCATGTTTGTATTTTTCCAATATATTTATATTAACTGTTAACTTGAGTTCTCTCTGTCTTTGTAATGTTGGCATTTGTTTCTCATAAATTCTGGTATGTCATGTTATCACTGTTATTAACTTCTAGAAATTTATAGGTTTCTTGACGGACCCATTGTTTGTTTAACAGAGATTTGTCAGTCTCCAGGAGTTGTATTAGGTCTTCTGTAGTATGAACCTGGGAAAGCAGCTGGAAGGATCTCTTCTTAAACAAACAACAACAAAACAAACAGGGTGGGGATCTGCCTCTGATCCTCTGATAGAGCATGACTGAAAATGCATACTGGTGGACTTAGAGAAGGTCAGTCATTAGTATGATGGGACACTCATACTTATCTTGGGCCCAGCAGTATGCTGACAGCTTGCAGGAATAAAGACGCTTGTGAGCTGTGTGGATTACTGACTCCAGTACCTCAGGGATACCATGGAAAAGTACTCTTTGCAGGGAAGGGATTAGGTAAAGGCAGAGTTGTCAACACAAGACATGCCAGAGAATATGCTTTTGTTAAAAAGCCTCCAATGTTATCCACTGCTCATAAATGATCTCTACATCAGCCCGGACAAAAGAAAAACAAGAATTTTCCTCAATTAGACCTACTCTCAAGAGAGATCTGCCCCTAATTCCTAATTGGATGGTTTTGGGGAAGCTGTTGGTAGCAAAACTTGGGCATCAATTTCAAGATATTTGCATTTGAAACTGTGGTTCTAATAGTTTAAGTGAATGCTCTGTGATATGACACTGCATTGTGGTTTCTTTTTACTTCCAACGGGTTTGTAAAAGAAGAGGTGCCATAAACAAAAGGTAGTTATTACATGCTCCCACAATTAGGGGCCAGAAAATTGAAATCATCTGATTCATGCCATCATCTATAACATATTTCAGTTCAATCCATTTTCTAGCAAATTTCACAATTTTATTTTTTTTAATGGCTGAATAGCATTTAATTGTATATATGGACCACATTACCATTGTTTTTCCTCAGCTGACGTATATCTGGGATGAATTTATTTCCTACTATTGCTAAGAGTACAGAAGTATGCGCTGGTGAATAGGCATCTCTGGTAGAGCAGAGCATCTGTGGAGATACTCACTGGAGTGGTGGGACTGGGTCATATGGTCGTTCTAGTTTCAGCTCTTTGTAAAGCCTCTACACTTCCTTCCAAGTTGCTCACCAACATTAAGGGTTCCTCTTTTCCCACACTCTTGCCAGCAGGCAAGCAACTCTTGTAGACTGCTTACATGCCTCTATCCAGCCTCCCTGAGGTTGTGCTCTCGCTTCTTGGTCTCATTTCTAACCTCTCCACACTGAACTGATTTGCTGATGTAAGGGAGGGTCAGCTAAGGCAAATTAATATATATTTGTTGACAAGTTAAAAAAAAAGACATTGTTTAAGAATGAATTACAAGAAAAGATAGTAGAATATTCTCCCATAATAACAGTACCCGTCATCTTCCAAACCTGAGAATCTGCACTTCCATAGCTCAGTGGTCAGGATGTCAAGTTACCAAATTCAGTTGAATGAGTTGTCACCAATTATGAGGTGTCTTTTGTAGCCATCAAAAGTCTGTGTTTTAAGATATTGACATATAATAAAAAGCACTTTAGGACCTTAAATGGAACAGTGAGTTTCACTTCACACTTCAACAATTAATGTCCCATAAACACTGCCAAGTGAGCAGCCAAGGGCCCTTGCTTTTTATTGTTATGGGTTTCTAAAGTATTTTTTTTTTCAAATGGCATTGAAATGAAGAGAAATGATCTCAGAAACATCCATAAAATTCAAGGAATATCTGTTCAAATTCATGGAGACTGACTAACATGCTATTGAATGATGAAAGAATGAGTCATCAAAGATTTCAGGAGGGAGATTTAAAATAACATTCCTTTGAAATTGAATGATTATAAAAAATATACTAGACATAACTTTGATGATACAGAGCTAATGGTTCTAAGAGGAAAGGTTATACCTATATATGTCTATATAGGTTATACCTATATATGTCTACATTAAAAACTTCAGGCACCTCAAAAAATGTGTTTCATAGTCCTAGAAAACACAAAATAAGACAAACACCAAATCAGTTTATGGAAAGAATTAATAATGACAAGTCTCTCAGCCAACCTGCACCCACCCCCCAAATAAAAATAGGCATGAGTTTCTATATTCAACTAGACCATTAAAGAACTTCAATTATCCCCAAATGATTCCATAAAATGAAATAAGAGATGAAACACAGATTAAATTTGCAAAGACACCATTAATCTGATATAAGCATCACAGATAAAGACCCCAAAGAAGAACAAGAAATAGAAAACTACAGGTCATCCTCCTTCATGAACTTGGCTATAAAACCTTCAATGAAATTCTAGCAAACTAAATTTAACTATACATCAGCATGACAAGGTGGTCTTTCCAGGGATACAATAATGTTTCAACATGTAAAACAATAATGCTATGAGGACATTAGGAAGATTAAGGACATATATCAACCTAATACAATGTATGTACAACACACCTAAGGCAAACACTATTTTGAATGGAAATAATTCACAACATCTCTAATATCTTGAACAAGACAAACATGCCCACTTTATCTTCTCTTATTCAATATAATGTTTGCTGTTTTATCTAGAATAAAAGACAAAAAATAAAGAAAATACACAAATAGAAAATATAATTATCAAATCACCCTTATTTCTTCAAAATACCAAGGTAAAGAGTAAATCTCAATCCATAAAGCTCAATAGCTTGGCAATAAACCAACAATGAAAAAGGCCCTGATCAAACAAAGTAACACTGAGCTTAAAGATCTAAGCTTGAGGTATCATATGACTCACATTATTTTAAATTGCAGAGCCATAGTAACAGAAATTATGGTAATAGAATCAAAACAGATACTCAATTAAAGGAATATAATAGAAAACTCAGAAAAAAAAAAACAGCTATAGCCACACACTTGACTGTTGATAAAGCTGCTCTCACTTAACTTCTTTGATGACTAATGGCTTCAGACTTACATTTATGACTAAGATCCATATGGATGCCATACATGGATTTATGTGTCTGTCTGTCTATCTATCTATCTATCTATCTATCTATCTATCTATCTATCTATCATCTGTCTATCTAATCTATCTATTTATCAGACTCTATTCTTGGGATTTCAAGTTTAATTGATTTATAAAATAAGTACAAACAATCCTATAGCCCTCTCCTTCAATGGATCACTGGTTTGCATTTTTAAATAGTCATCAGAAGAAATTAGTCTAAATGCTGATAAGATGGGGATCTAGTCTACAGTTCAGTTATTCCTGTTTTCCCAAAGGGAGATTCATAATTTGTTCAAATAAACTACAGTTATATAAAATGTCTTGACTAAGAAAGCAGTGGAGAAATATACACATGTTTGTTATTCTATAACTCTTGAAAGGGACTAATGTTGTTTAAAACAAGTTTTAAAATAATTAAAAAGAAACTATCACATTGCCACATACTAGTTCAACACAAATTTTTCTTATCTAAGTTAATTATTCCTCTAACTTCCCCCTTTTCTACATTGTCAATGCCTTTTTTTTTTTTTTTTTTTTTTTTTTTTTGCTTAGTAATATATTTCTCCCTTCTTTGCTTCATGAACTGTAGGGCACAACCCACACTGTAGGGAACTCAGAATCACTGAGGAGCTAATCTTCCCCTGCTGACCTTCCTACAGTCAGAATAGCAGATTTTCGCGACTCTGAACTTGGACTTAAAGCCAGGCGTACACTAGCAAGCATGACATAGCAATCAAATCATTTAACTTCTTTAGAATTATTTTTTTTCACTGAATTTTCATTATGTTTATTGGTATTTAGGAGACTGCAACATTTCAAAAATGATTCTAGATATTAGATATGTAACAAAAAAGAAAGAATGAGTCTATGAGAAAAGTAAATATTGAAACTAAATAATATCTATACGCAGCATCATAAAAGAACTGAACATATTAACAAAGAGTAGACAGGAAACAATGGAACAATCTTCTAGGTTGAATAATTGATTTAATGACTAAATCAGTACATCAACTTTTTTTATAGAACTTGAGAAAATGATCTGATTTAAGGAAGAAGAACAAGTACCAATATTTCTCAAGATATTTGAATTATAAATGGAAGAAAGAATTTCCCATGTTTAATGTCCCCCAGAAATTATAAGACTATGGTATCTTGGGTTATATAATAGGAAAATAATTGCATTGACTATACCTAATAAAATTATTTCATGAAAATTTGATATAGAACATGTTATACTTAGGTAAAATATAAGCTGTTATGTTTTATATTAATAATAAATGAATAAATCAGGGGCTGGGGAGATTGGGGGTTACAGGAGCCTGAGTTTGATGGCCAGCACCCACGTAAAAAGCCAGGCATGTTATTTAAGTGACTGAGTGGTCAAATGTTCTGTATACAGTTTATCAGATATTCATCTGTTTCCAGCTTCAGGCTATAACTCTTCAAATGTAGTCCCCTGTGCTACCAGGAAAGGCAAATAAACCTAGAGATTTAGCAATGTCTTCTCAGTGTTTTTGTCTAGAAGGTCACAGTGTTATCCTTGACTTCAGAAATAGGACGTTACCCTTATAAACAAAAGAGATAAATAAATGTGAGTGAAAATTTATATTTGAGAAATAGCCAATAGATCTATTTCAATAGCTCTATTCCAGAAATAACCACAATAACAACAGTTTATTTACTTAGGGGTAACAGGATATGGGAAATAGTAAAAAGGAGATGATAAAAATCTGAGAATTGCGTCATTAGAGTACGAGATAGAGAAAGGAGGAAAGGATGGAGAAGACAGTTTCAGGGGTGTTTTATTTTTTTAATTTGCTTTAATGGGCCAGGATATTTATTTTGTTATAAATAACTCCAATAAAACTTACATTGATATTATGTACTTTCTCTCTATAGATAAAAAGTTTTATAATACAGATAAATAAGAACTATAATATGATCATTTAAAGTTTTTGAAAGATGAATTTCCATCCATTAGAATAAGTATACAGGGAAGGTAGTCGCTGCTACATTAAGGCATGAAATGACTCCAGTGAAATCCTATAAATTTCTTCTGTTGTAAATTTTTAATACCTTTTTCTTGACTGTGTCTCTCACTTCTTCTCCTGAGTTATTAAACATATTAAATAGCATAAAATTAAACTTTATGCTACCCCTAAGTAATGGCAAATCATTTCTAAGATTGATTTTTATAATCCACAAAAGTTGAGATCTGAAATATTTTATTCATGTGCTAAAAATTAGCTGGACTGAAGCTACATACATAAAAGTGTCCAGAAATTCAAAGCTTCAGCCATATTTGGCCTTCGGGAGAATCCAAGAAAATTGCTTTCTTAGAGATTTCCCTATCAGAACCTTCATTTCAAAGGCCCATTGCACAAAACTTGGCCTCAAAATTTACCAGAGACTTCTTTTGTCTTTCACTTGTTGCTGCTTATCCCACAAGTAATCCACAGGTGAAGTCAGTCCCTGGTGATTTTCTGCTCCTCTGAAAAGGCAAGCATTCCTCCATCATACTGTATACTAAAGTCACCTTTTCACAGCCAATGTAATCTTTCAGATTGAGGTTCTGTAACATGCTGGAACTTAAATTCCATGAGATTAAGCTTGTAAAATGAAGGGAGGGACAGAAATGTGCCTTCTGCTCAACTTCCGTTAGAACACAAAGCTTAAGTAAATGGATGAATGGAAGGTTCAGGGTAGCTGCGCCTTGTAGAGTTTTCTCAGCTTCAGGTGCTTACAGCTATGTCCACAATGCAACAAAAGAATACATGAACACAGGGAAACAGCTAATCCAGGAAACCACCAACATGTGGCCAGGAAATGAATTCCAACCTCTCTCCTGGGGGAACTGAGGGCCCTATGGTTTTCCAAATGGATCAGTGGTGGTCATTGCAATCATCAAAAAAATGTTAACCATTTTTGTTATCTGAACACAACTATTGAAGCATTTTGCCATGACAAAACTGTAAAAATCACTTTCATATGTTCTTTCAAGAAGGCAAAAGTGTAAATATTCTTTGTGAATTATTTTAAGTATCAAAGATTCACTTCTTTCATTGCCCTCCCATTAAGCAGCATAACCTTGAACCATGTCTTCCTAAGAAAACAGCATTAATTCATGAATTCAGACATCCCCTTGTAACCACTACAAATGTTAGTGGGAAAAGGTATGGCTTGGCAATGCATCAAAAAAACATAGAGTGGGCTGGAGAGATGGCTTAACGGTTAAGCGCTTGCCTGTGAAGCCTAAGGACCCTGGTTCGAGGCTTGGTTCCCCAGGTCCCACGTTAGCCAGATGCACAAGGGTGCGCACGCGTCTGGAGTTCGTTTGCAGAGGCTGGAAGCCCTGGCGCGCCCATTCTCTCTCTCTCCCTCTATCGGTCTTTCTCTCTGTGTCTGTCGCTCTCAAATAAATAAATAAAAATTAAAAAAAAAAAACATAGAGTGATAATGAATAAATAACACTCAGTCTTCACTTTGGGGCAAGGGCCTCAATAAGAAGTAATTAATCATAATTTATAGAAATATCTTGTGGTTTCAAGAAATTCAGTTTTCCCCTGCATTTATTTATTGTTGGGGCACATGGCAATATTAAAATTGAACATGTATGCATTAGTTGCCATGAACAAAACATTTATTTGTGTGCATGCGTGCGTGCATGTGTGCGTGCATGTGTGTGTGTGTGTGTGTGTGTGTGTGTGTTCAGGCACACATGCATATGCAAGTGTACAAAGGTTCTTCTGCTGCTGAAAATGAATGGAATGCTTACCTTGGCCCTACTTTTACATGAGTGGCTGGGAGATTGAACCCTTGTATCAGCATCCTTTGCAAGCAAGGTAACTGAATCACTGAGCCATCTCTCCAAACACTGCATGAGGCATTTTTATCAGTAGCATCTGTGAAGAATTCTGGGGGCAAGATGATTTGTATTGATGCAAGGTATGTTATAATTTTACCTATTTTCTAATAGGTAGAGTCAGAATGTTTAATAATTTGGTTATTACATTTTCTTGATATCTTTGGATATGTTTCTGTATTTTTACTAATACAACTTTAGTATAATATAATGTAGTTAAGGGATATATAAAATTGGAATGTATTTTTTTGAAATTTAAATGCCTATATGTCTACTTTAAATTTGAAATATATAAATGTCCTTATTTACTTAAAGGAAGAAAGAATGAATGGATGTACAAAGGCCAGTTACCATTGCAGAAAAACTATTGACACATGTACCACTTTGTGCATATGGCTTTATGTGGATACTTGGGAATTGAAACCAGGCCGTTAAACTTTGTAAGCAAGCACCTTTAACTGCTAAGCAATCTCCCAAGGCCCTAAATTGGAATTACTCATGCATACTTTATATCTTAATATTTTTGTAATTATTATATTTAAAACTAAATGTCCAAATTTTCAAAGAGTTCAGAGTAAACACTGATTCTGATTCTACATGATATCAGAGAACACATTTTAGTCTACCACAAGGAGAAATTAAATTTATTTTTCTAACTTAGATGAAAGTTCTAAATAATTTATTTTATATGACTACAGTTGAGTTCCACTGTTTTATATCTTTACTTTTTAAATCTATTTAATCCTTTAAGCAAATACTTCAAAGGATAAATTCTTTTAAAATTGATAGCAGTAAGGATTTTCTTGATTATTTTAGAAAAAAAAAATGTCTAGCTTTCTTCTCAGGGAAATATAATTAATTGACTTAAATGTTAGTTAAATTCTTACCATCTCAGAAATTCTTAAAAACCTAGAATATCAAAACATACGTGGTTTTCTTGGAAGTGAGAATTCACTGCTGCAGTTTCTCCTTAAATATTGCTAACACCTGTGATGTAAACAGGATGTGGACACTACTTAAGATTTTAACTGCTCCCATTTTCCCCAGCTAGACAACAACTTTCACCAACAGCTGTTCCACCTATGCCACAGGCTCCAAAATCCTGCATTTCAATAAATTGAAAATGACTTCAATTTGGACTTTATCCGCTTGTTCCATAAAGCATGTATCCTTTCATGTTTTGTCCTGTAAAGTTGAATTTCTGAGAAAACTGATTGAACTAACATAAAATTAGTATGTCTTTCCCTATCATGTAGTTGGAAATTATGTGTTAAGATTTTTTCCATTAAAGAGTTTTGCTCTTACTTCACTTTTAAAAGATCAAACAAGTATATGATGCATCAGAGATATTTTAAAACATATCATCTATCTGGCTTGTGTCCTACTCAAATGTCATACAGTTAATCTGTATGATAATATTATCAGATTATAATACAAGTGTTAAGTTATTAATAATCTTATTTAACTAAAAATCGTTGTCTGAGCCATTGTAACAGCTAAGGACAAACAGATAAGGAAGATGAATTTGAAGTTAGGGAGATACTGTGGCATGATGATGTAAGGATCTCTGTCACGTCAGAACGCCCCTGGGTGAACCCTCTGTGGGTCTCTGAGAATCATTGCCATTGAATTTAGGGATTGTCCAAGGTGACTCAACATGGTGCTTACCAAATTTATACACTCTCATAGATTCTGAAGATTGGGATGTGTGTATAATTGGTGACAGTTACCTTTTTATCCCACTACAAATGGAATGCCATTGAGAGAGTACAATGTGGATAAGGGGATGGTTTTTGGAAAGTGTACAGGGGCCACTATGTGACCATCCACATAAAAATATTGACATTACCGTTCAAAAGAAGGATGCAGGGCAAGAATGAGGGCCAGCGCTTCAAGTCCCGTGAAAAAGTATGGAGGGATTTCAGGTAGAAGAACTACTGGCTGCTAGAAATACTTTCAGCCCTTCCCTATCTGGTGGAAAATGTCACAACTCCAAACAGGCGGAATGATAAATACTGCAGACACTGACATCTCAGGTGTGATTTGCAACTCCTTACCCGCCATGCAAGTTGTGGATGGAAGTAAGGAGGACATGCCATAATTAGCCAAGGAACAAAGTTACAAATATTAATACTTGACCATTGGAGCTACTATGAAAGTGGAGGGAAATGACTACTAGAAAACTTAAGTAGCTGGGTACGCTTTATTTCCACTCAGTCCTATTATACTATCCCCTAGGATAACACCTCCCATCAAGAAGGAAAAGGCGGACTGGAGAGATGGCTTAGCGGTTAAGCGCTTGCCTGTGAAGCCTAAGGACCCTGGTTCGAGGCTCAGTTCCCCAGGTCCCACATTAGCCAGATGCACAAGGGGGCGCACGCGTCTGGAGTTCGTCTGCAGAGGCTGGAAGCCCTGGCGGGCCCATTCTCTCTCTCTCCCTCGATCTGTCTTTCTCTCTGTATCTGTCGCTCTCAAATAAATAAATAAAACTAAAAAATAAAAAAAAAAGAAGGAAAAGGCACCTGCTGGGAGGTCATGGATGTGCCTTCAGTTGTAAGAGTCATATTTAAAATATGTTAGGTAGCTGCAGCTGTAGAGAGCCACAACCAGGAGAAGCGATTGCCACAGACACAGCCGTGCCTTCCTCCACTTGACTCACAGGGACCAGTGTGGGGCCCTGGCCCTCCCTAATTCCTCCTCTTGACCCTGTGCACATGACAATTCGTGCAGAATCTCAGTATGCTGGTGCCTCATTCCTTTATCACCTGACCTTGCCCCTCCATCCCCATACTTTTCCTATATTTGATAAAAGAAAGTTGTTGTCAAAGCTCTTCTGAGTGTGTAAAAAGTAAACCAACCCTTGTTAGGCAGTGCAATAGTGTCCACATCAGAGCCAGCAGACCTCACAACCTGAGCTTTCATGGTATCACTTGTGTCTCTCTTTCATTCTAATCTCTGAGTCATCCCAGCAGGTCAAAGCCACACTGGACATGGCACACAGCAAAATTCTATCATATGATACTTAAGCTTGAATGTGGAAAATCATTGTGTGTGTTCCTAGTTGACAAATGCATAAGCTTCTAATTTGTGTTTTCTCTTGTCATCCTAACCATTCTCTCAGACTCTTCTAAAATGTCCTGGACATAAAGGGAATGCAGGGAGCAATTTCCAGAACCCTGTCCTCAAATGAGCCTACTCTGGAGTTCCCACTGCCAACTCATTGAACATTGGGAAACAAAGGGATGATTCTATTCTTCTCACACATCTGATGTTGCAGGAATGCATAAGTTTTAGCCACATCCTTTTCTCCAGTACTAGAAAACATCCTCATCCCACAGCTTGGGAAAATAGTTGGTGAAAAAATGTCCTGAGAAGTACATGAAAAATTTGTCCCAATTTGTAAGCATTTTGATAGCTTCCTATTGATATTTCTAAAATAATTATAATTCATACATCATATATAAACTTCTTTATAATGAAACCTAATCTTCATTATTTTCACAACTTTATGTATTTGATTTTTTTTCTAAATCATAGAAGATGTGGACCTGTGAAATTTACAAATATAAAAGCTTTATGCAATCTGATCTTTGCAATTGTTATTATTAATAAAAACATGACTTTTCAGTATTTTACAGCTGTGTCGAAAATACAATAATTTCAATATGTTAAATAAAATTTTATATTCTGAACAGTTACAGCTTATGGATGTACAAACAGACATTTTTATAAGTTTACTTACCTGCTTATTTTTACATGTCAGCAAGTATTAAACTGTTGAAACTAATGAAATGGCAGAAACTCATTTGAACATGTGTATAATTTACCTTCTTGTTGCTGATACAAGATGCCAGTTTGTGAGAGGAAGAGTTTATTCAGCCTTACAGTTTCAGCTAACAGCCCATCAAGACAGTGAAGTCATGGCACCAGAGTTTGGAGGGAGCCAGTCACACTCTGTCCATGCAAGGGATCAGAGAGCAGTGAACCCTGGTTCTAAACCAGTTCCCTCATTTTTAAGCAATCCAGGATCCAAGCCTGTGGAATGGCAGCAACCAGAGGCAAGGTGGGTCTTCCCAACTCAATGAAATTAATTGAACATGTAGTTTTCCCACGTATTTTTTCCTTAATTCTGTGAAATTTATCTGTGATTGCTCTTAGGTTGTCCAGGATTCTACATAACTGGCTTGACTGGACCAGCTGTCTTTGGACCATTTTCATTAGGTGCCTTTATGGAGAGAATTACCTCGTTATGGACGGAGATACTTTCCTTTCACCCCATAAAGTGATTTTCAGTTTATATTACTTGGGCTTAATAATTTCTTAACACCACTGCTAAATAGAATTTCCTTTCTATGAATCTGCAATTATTTTATATTAGTGATATCAAATAAAATCTCAGTGTATAAAAAAGAAATATTCAAATACCAACATGTACAATATTCAAGGAGACCATGGGTACAACCACATTTAGACATCTACAAAAGAGCCCTTCATGTATAAGAGCATTTTACCCACTTTCACAAAGCCAAACCACAGAAAATCCACACAGCTACGTAACACTGTGTGTAAGGTAACCTGTCCTTGGAGAATGCCACTGCATTGAAAAAATAAATCTGATGAAACGTTTTAACAATACAAATCTTTTCTTGGATTTTTTCCCCTAAATTTAAATAAGTATTACTTAAAGAAATAGGTCAGAGATTTCATAAAGAAATAAACTTAGGTGATTTGTTTCCATTTTCCATTATTATATTAGTTGGCTCTTGTTGGTTCAGATACTTGGTAATTTTCTCCATGTCCATACATTTTCTTATACTAGCACATGTTAGAATAAATTTAAGTTTGTACTAATGTCATCATATTTTTCAGAATTTCAATGACTTACTTAGAAGCCTCAAAGCAAATTAAATCTCACTGCAATAGCTTACTATAAGTGCTAAAAAATGCTTTCAAAAATATGCCTATGATCAGCCTGTTTTATAGTCATAATTAGGACTGGAGAGATGGCTTAGTGGTCAAGATGCTTGCCTACGAAGGCTAAGAACTGAAGTTTGATTCTGCAGTACCCATGAAAGCCAAATGCACAAGGTAGCACATGTCTCTTGAGTTTGTCTAAAGTGGCTAGAGGCCCTGCCACACCTATTCTCTCTCTGTCTCTTTTTCTCTTTCTCTCCATCAAATAAATAAAAACAATATTAATATAGCTATCACTAATTAATCATAAATTAAATAAGTCATAAATTAAATTTTCTATCCTTTTCTATTTCCCTCATTTGTCAATTATTTTTCTTTATTGCAATTCCAAATTAAAATATTTGTATACCCTTTAATCGGTATAAAGGCAAAATATGTACATGTTAAATTTTACATTATTGGTGCATGATAGAAGTTTCTTAGAGAAACAGATGGATGGATAGATGACAGATAAATAGAAATCAAGATATTGGCTTACATGATTATAGGATCTGTCAAGATCAAATTCTATATTGTAAGTCAAATGTTTGGAGACCCAGAAAGTGTTCCCCTATGACTTTTAACTGATCAAATTAACTTTCACCTACAATATGGTAACTAAGTTGCTTTATATAAAATCCATTGATATAACATTTCTTATAAACACTAGCATATAAACAGCCTAACCTGTATTTGCCTAAGTATCTATGTGACAGCCCCAAACCAAGTCTGTGCACAGGATCAGTTGTCAAAATTGATTAGTGGTTACTTTATAAAGATACATAGATGGAATTTTAAAATGAGCTTAGTATTGCATAGGAAATTTTCAAAATGTGTTTTTTTTTTTAAATTATTTTACAGGACACGATTATTCAGGTGTAGCCCTAATTTAGCTGCTATGTCTTGGTTCCCTGCACATCCACACTCAACCACACAGAACAAGGGAGGATTGATATAAGTGAAACAATATGTCATGAAATTCGAGTAAGGGAGACATCTATGGTAATGTGTGTCCTGGAACTGTGAACGTGCATAAGTTTGATAACCATCAAAAGTGTCTCAGAATTGCTCCAGTCTCCACTCCACATAGTGATGGTTTTATGGGAAAGACTAATTTTCATTATGGAAAAGGGAAGGAGGGAGATTGTAACAAAGGAATGTGGCATAGGGTAAGAGCCGTAAAGGGGCAATTAGGAACATTTTTAAATGAAAGCCCCATGCAAGTGGCATTTATTTTGGAGACACACTGACAGCTACCTCTGTGGCATACATGACCCCTGCTCAGTCTTCAGAGTAGAGCTCTCAAGTTACTGAGTCCGTTCTTACATTCCATGACTACAAGAAAAGGAGACTGGCTAGCATGAAAATAATGATGGAATTACATACTTAGATAGACAATTTGATAGACCTATCATAAATATTTCCACTTAGATATTTGCACATGAATCCAGAGGATTGCAAGGAAAAGAAATGCCTTGCACCCTGGTGTGTTTTGTATAGGAGTTTAGACGTTTCCCAGGCAGTGCAGGCGGGTCTATTTGTAGGAGAGGGAGAGAGGAGCGCACTGAGCAACTTCGATATAGAGAATAAGAAATGTATGGCAGCTCTTTTCTTCACAGAATACTGAACTACCCAGTGCTTTAGGAACAACCGAAGAGCTTATGACAATAGACCTTTCCAGATACTCCCACATACATAATGTGACCTAAGGCCATATGCATTTGGCGAGAAGATATAGTGCATTCAAAAAGAAAGCCTGAAGGCTAGAGAGATGGCCTAGTAGTTAAAGTGCTTGCCTGAGAAGCCTAAGGATCCAGCTTCAATTCCCCAGAACTCAATTAAGTCAGATGCACATGGTGGTGCAAGTGTCTTGAGTTCATTTGCAGCAGCTGGAGGCCCTGGTACAACCATATTCATTCCCTCTCTCTCTCTCTCTCTCTCTCTCTCTCTCTCTCTCTCTCTCTCTCTCTCTCTCTCTTTCTCAGATAATAAGTTGATATATTAAAAGAAAAACAGAGTGATTGAGAAGGATCAGGAGTTAAACAAATGTGTCCACCCAGGACACAGAAGTGATGAGAATGCTGGACTATAATTACATGTCTCCGGGAAGGCAACAATTATAACTTTTGAGTCTTTCCAGGTTTTAAAACAAGGAAGTCCTAAATAGGATTGGGGGTAACATTTTTTTTATTTTTTTTTTAAATTTATTTGAGAGAGAGAGAGAAAGAGGGAGAGACAGATAGAGAGAATGGGCACACCAGGGCATCCAACCAGTGCAGATGAACTCCAGATGCAGGTGCCCCCTTGTGCATCTGGCTTATGTGGGTCCTGGAGAATTGAAGCGAGATCCTTTGGCTGTGCAGGCAAGCACCTTAACTGCTAAGCCATTTCTCCAGCCAGGGGTAATATTTTTTTAATGTAAATTTATGTGGTTTTAAGGAGGGCTTATGTTTAGAAAGAAAAACAGACAGATAGATAGATAGAAGTTTGACAGCTAGATAGAAAGAGTAAACTCCTAAAATGAGGGAAGGTTAGTCAGTGCAGTTTGCACCTTGAGTAATCCATGGCGGTAACAGCAGGAGAATGTGATGCACATAGACCTGGGATAAAAAGAAAAAGGCATGAGAGCAATGCAACCTAGGTTTGCTTCTGCAATAATGGAGCATAGGAGAGCACTAAATAAGGGAAGACAGTATGAAAACCCGTCTTCTTTATCAATTTAACAAAATGTCAAGAATTAGTAACACCAAAAAAGTTAAAATATTCAAGGCTAAGTTTCTCACAAATATTCCAGTCATATGTTGCAAACATTTATTCCTCCCCCCAATATAGCAACAAAATATATGCCAAAATACAGAAGTGAAATGTACCAGATGTCCAACAGCCTCAAGCCACATGGATATTGGTAAAAATTTGAAAAATCACAGATGTAAAACAGTCTGCTATTCTGCTTTAAGCATTATTTTCATTCCAGCCAAGGCACTGAAGTGTGGGACATCACATGGATACACTTGTATGTTTGTGTCATAATGTTGATTAAATGACGATTACATTTATATTATATAAGCATCATTCTACGTGTTCCATTTTTGTCATCTTTATACAGTCATATGGTTGTGATCAAATAATTCATAACTAAATGGCATAAATATACATACCCTCAGGTAAGTAAATTTTATTTATTTTAATCAAAGTAGGTTTTATTACTTACATATTGTGTTTTCGCAATGCAAGACAAAATACTGATATTTTGACATAGACTACATTTGTATCATTAGCAAATGTAAAATACCTGCCAGTATGTGTTAGGACTTGTGGTAAAGATTGTCCCTGGGCAACAGAAGTTTGATTTATCTTTCATGGAAATATGATTCTGTTAGAAGGGCATCTCCCAGGCCCACACCCCTTGAAGAAACAGAACAAGGCTGTTTGGCTGTACTGATGCTTTAACGGAAACTCACAAAAGTCTGAGGATGTGAAGAACAATGGAGGTGTAAGAGGCCGAGGCCACCTGGATCGTCTGGGGAAGATATGCCATTTACTAAATGACTAAAGAACAAGGTCTATTCAAGTCACAGCTGGGGAAAGGGAGTAGCTGAGGCTGAGACAAACATCCAGTGCAAAGGCATTGAGGATGGAAAGAAGTTCTCACATGCATAGAGAATTGGCCGTAGCCCCATGGGTCTCATCAAAGTAATAAGATTTGTGTGCAGCAAGACCAATTTTAACTGGACCATAGTAGAGTTTGTAGTTTACTAAAAAAACAATCAAGGGGTGGCCCTGAACTACTGGTTGGGGGATGGATGTAAGTTTATTACTCATAATGACCATTGTCACTAATGAAGGCAAACAAGCCAGGACACAACAGTGCCGGCTAGAGATGGCTGGCTCTTTAGAACATGAGCAGCTAAGAGCCTCATGACCCATCCTGTGGTCAGGCCAACAGAATAACACAGGACCTAGGGCATTAGTTGACTTTCCTGTGCATCCACATTGTCTTCTCTGCCACATGTGGGACTTCAAAGATGGCATCCTCAGGAGCAAGCAAAAGGGCTTCCTACGATGCTCCAGGCTGGTCTCTAAAGTCACGACAGCACCGCTGTAAGCAGTGAATTCACTCGGATGATTTCCCCATGATACGGTGAGGAGAGGAAGAAGCATAATCTGAGAGCTGAGGCAAAGTGGCCTCTAGGAGGTAAACTTTATTAGAAGATTTGGCAGCACTCTGCTAAGGATGCATGCCGGGTCCAAATAAAAGAGGAGGGGGTTCTGAAAATCCGAGAAACACAGCAAGATGATCCCTGGTACGGACTTTTCTAGAGAGTGTGACTCAGTCCACATGTAAAGAACTACTAATATTCTTGAAAAAACTCAAAGGTCATGTCCTTGTGTTTTCCTGGCAACAGTGTGCGGGTCTTGCCTACATAGCCTTGGACCCAAGGTGACTGGGGTACTTAAAGCCACAGTGCGTGTGCTAACACTAGAATGTATTCATGGAATTGCTAACATCACAATTCGGTGAAGCAGACAGTACAGTGCAGGCGAAGGGTGAAGGCAACGCTGTGGTTCTGGTGCTTCTAGAGAACACTGGGCAAGGCTGAAACTGAGCCTCTGCCTTCAATGTATAACAGGACTGTTCTATTGCTGTTACATTGTACCGAAAACAAAAGAAGGAAAAAGAGCATGCCACTTTCTCTTGGAGTGGAAGTCAGAATAAAGAGCAGACCCTTCAAAGCAGGAAAAAAAAAGAAGACTGAGATACTTCTATGGTGTGACACAGGTGGTCTCTAAAACTTCTCCACATTTACTTTCTTTTATTTTTATTTTAGAGTGAGGGAGAAAGAAAGAAAGAGAATTGGCAAGCCAGAGCCTCAGCAAATGCAGTCAAACTCCAAATACTTGCAACACCTAGTGAGCATGTGCAACCTTGCTCCTGCCTCAGCTTTGTATGTCTGGCTAATGTGGGATCTGGAGAGTAGAACCTAGGTTGTTAGGTTTTGCAGTAAGTACTATGGACTGTGAGGTTTGGCTTATGAGGGTGAGAAAGAGGTTTGTGTGAACTGAGCTAGAAGCAGTTTTTTTTTTTTTTTTTGCGAAAAGCTTGTTATATGACCATGTCCGGAAAACTTTTCAGGGTTGCTTTGCATAGAAACAGACTGATGTGAACAGAGGAATATGGAACAGGAAAAAAAAAATGGAATCTTGGGGCCCAAACTGCTGCCTGTTCAACTGCAATCGTATGAGAGATTACAACCACGGAGATTGAGCCAGCTAACCTGCATTGGTACAACAGAAAGAATGCTGCAGTCCCTTGACGGTTCCTGAATGCTAAAGGAGTGTCCTGTTCTTTAAAGTCGGCTTTATCCTACCCCACACCCCGTGGATTAACAAATTGGCACCTCACCTGGAATTATGGAGTAGAGAAATTCAGGAAAGAGAAGGTCATTGCATTTGCAACATGGTCTTGTGTTTTGAAAGTGGCTATGGGTAGTGTGAAGCAGGTTTGCTGGATGTTGGCATGGCTGATGGAGCCTTGAAGATGAACTGTGGGTTTCATTGGAGTCCCAGAGAAGATGCTGGGGCCATGAGATGGCTGCTCACGAGAGCTGCCAGGCTCAGATGAAGTTTGCCAGGACTGTCAGTAGTCTAGCTGGAGGAGTGGAATTGGAACGAGACTTGTTGATGGTTAGAATTATAGGACCTGTAGACTTGTCACTGGCTAGACTTGCTAAACTTGGAGCTACAGAGTTTGATGTTTGGTTGTTTTAAATCTTATATTGGTTGAATATTTCTTTGCCATACCCAATGTCATCTTTTGCAATGTGAATGCTTATTCTGTGCCATTATCGGTTTTGGGTGGAAATGTTTTGGTATTATAGCCCAGTTGGATTATTGGGATGTTTGAACATCATTGGGATTTATAAAGTCTATGGGGACTTTTAAAGTTGAACTGAATGCATTGTATTTTACATCATGGATGGTTATCAGTTTATAGAGGCCAGGATTGGAATATGGTGGTTTGATTCAGGTGTCCCCCATAAACTTAGATCTTCTGAATGTTAGGTTCCCAGCTGATTGAGATTTGAGAATTAATGCCTCCTCGAGGCAGTTTGTTGTTGGGAGTGTGCTTATGGGTATTATAGCCATTTCTCCTTGGCAGTGTTTGGCACACTCTCCTGCTGCTGTTGTCCAATGGATGTTGGTAAGGAGATGATGTCTACCCTCTGCTCATGCCATCATTTTCCTGTGTCATCATGGAGCTTCCCCTTGAGGTTGTAAACCAAAATAAACCATTTTTTTCCCTACAAACTACTCCTGGTCAGGTGATTTTTGCCTGTAATGCAAACCTGCCTGCAATGCTCTCCCTCTTATGAAGAAAGTTCCAAGGATAGCAAATACTATGTACTTTCAAGAAGTTATCACTGCTGCTGGTAATTGTTACATGTCTTGCTCCTGTGAAAAAGTACTCGAAAAGGCAATTTAAAGTGGAAGGGCTGTGTCAGGATTGTTGGCACATGCCTTTAATTCCAGTACTCGGGAGGCCGAGGTAGGAGGGTCAATGTGATTTCATGCCACCCTGAGTCTACATAGTGAATTCCAGTTCAGCCTGGGCTATAGTGAGACCCTACCTTAAAAAAAAAAAAAAAAGAAAAAAAAACTTTAAAAAAAATAAAAAAAAGAGGAAGGGTTATTTGGGATTAAAATTCAAGTTGTCTGTACCCTCTAAAGGGGAAGGCACAATGGCACTGTTCCTAGGCAGCTGATCACACTCAGTCCACAGTCAGGAAACAGAGAGAGACGAATGCTGCTGCCCAGCTCACGTGACCACATTTATTAAGTCTGACAACCAAGCCCATTTAATGGTACAACTCACATGTATGGTGAGTCTTCCACCTCAGTTATCCCAGTCTAGAACAGCTGTCACAGGCATGCTCAGAGGTGCAAGTTCATGTTAATTCTAAGTCCTGTCAAGTTGGAAATCAAGATAAACCATCAGAGTGCCACCGTCAGAGTTACAGTGCTTGCTGGAGGGAATCTCTCCTGTGTAGTTTATAATCCCCATCCCTTCACGTGGAAGGTCTTCCATGTCTCCTCTGTGCTCTTTCTTCCGCTCAAACCTCCAGCCCTGCTGTATCCTTACTGTTCCTTTTCTCTGGCTGAGCCACTATGTGACTCTGAAACACTATTGAAGAAAGTTACTCTGATGAGTTTCACAATTCTCAGATAAGTAAAATTTTTGAAACTTAGAAAAATAACTGGGGAATAGTAAATTCCAACACAGGATAATATTTAACTAATGAAAGCAATAAGAGATGGCAGTTAAGGGAAGGAATTTGCAGGAAATACCAGAAGAAAAGGAAAGGATCATGCTGCAGCCCATAATTGATAGTAGATCGTGTGAGTGAAGACTAAGATGCGAATAAGTTTATTCAGAGAAGGAAAACTAGAGGGCTTTCTTGGTTTCAAGGTTCAGCTAGCATGCAGACGCCATGTTCTTTACTGAAATAGGAAAGATGAAATTGGAGGAGCAATAAGGTTTGAAAAATGGGAAAGTAGAATGAGGAAACAAAATGTGTGTTTTAGGGCAGGTTAAATTTGAGTCATCATTTATACATTCATGTAAAGCACCCATGAAAAATTGGATATATGAAGTCTGGTTTAAAAGAACATTGTATATAATGCATTTTGTTGACCTGATCATTGTGCTCATAGGGCTTGTCAGATTATACAGTGGGGTGATTTTAGTATAAATGTACCCCCAGTCTCAGGTATTTTTCATTAAGTTGGCTACTTCATCTCTGGCATGCCCTGTTGCGGGAGGTGTGTCACTGGGAACAGATCTTGAGTCCAGCCTACTTGAGTGTTCAGAGACAGTACATGCTGGCATAGGCTGTTTGTTCTTTCTCTGCTGGGAATGTATGGAGTGAGCCAGCTTCCTCTGCCATGATGAAGCATCCCCTCAAACCTATAAGTCTAAAACAAACCCTTTCTTCCCATCAGCTGGTCGTGTGTGTAGCCCCAGAAATGAGAGGGAGCTAAAACGTATTTAGTGGGGTAGATATTTTGACTTTTAAAAGACCAGACGCAAAAGGGAACAAAAATGAAACTGATCCTGGCAAGCACAGTGTTTGCAGGCTCTCTATAGAAGACTAAGCATTTTGATCACATGATATTAAATCAGATAAACTATCATCAAAATTCAGAAAGGAGAGTAAAACATTAATGCCAACAACAAAAAAAATATATGAGTTTGAGGCTGGAGAGATGGCTTAGAGCTTAAGGCACTTGCCTGCAAATCCAAAGGATCCAGAACCAATTCCTTCTAGGACCAGTGTGAGTCATATGCACAAGGTGGCACACATACCATGTCTGGAGTTTGTTTGCAATGATTGAATACCCGGATGTGCCCATTCTCTCTCTTCCTCTCCCTCTCTCTTTCTCTCTCTCTCTCTGTCTCTCTCTCTCTTTCTCCCCCCTGTGTGTGTGTCACAAATAAAATAAGTTAAATATATATTAGTTCAGTAAATATTAAGCCTTATAGTTTAATTATTTATTACTATACTTAACAAATAATGGGTAAGAAAAATATTTTTATAGCTTTTAGGAGATAAAAAAAAACATTTATAAGCGTAATAAGAGAGAAAGATCAAATCTTAACCTACCTCAGTGTGAGATGTGTTGAAGATACTTTCTCATTGCTGCCAGGAAGCACCCAATCAAGAGCAGTATGTGGGGAAAACAGGTTTACTTTGGCTACCGACTCAAGGGAAAACTCCATGATGGAAGGGGAAAATGTGGCAGTAACAGAGGCTGGACATAATCCTTCCACGTCCGTTCCACAAATCACTTCCCAAAGGCCAATAGCCATGAAATCCTATTTCTAGGAGCAGAAACCCACTTTTGGTGCTAATTTTTCTTTGGCAGTCACCTCATTGCAGGTTGAATGTATCTGACCAAAAGCAACTGATTGGAGGAAAGGGTTTATTTCAGTCCTCAAGAGTCTAGTGGAAACACCATCAATGGCAGGAAAAGCTGGCTTACTTCCATAGTTCTACTCACAGAGACACTACCATGCATATAGCCATCACAAACAGACAAACAGAAAACTGGCTGTGAATGTACCTTAGGGCTGGACTATAAGATCTGCTGTACTGCCACCTCCAGCAGGCTAAAAATGATTAAATAGGACACTTCACTTTAATCAGAAATCCCTGACACTATAGGGACATACATTCACATTCAAACCACCACTGTGTGGTTTTACAATATGAGAGCTTTAGTTGAAGAGAACTGTAGAGAGAAATGGCCATTTCAGAATGATGGATTTCTGAAGAATCTAAATCACTGGGTATTACCTTGAGCATACTCTTGAGGAGATAACAGAACAATAGGTAACTCACATGAGGAGGTAAAAAAAAAAAAATACTGCATAAGAGAGTATAGCAAGCAAACTTCATGAATGTAGAAAATGTTTTATTTTATTTACTTTTTTTTTTTTTTTGCATGCCAGGACATTATCCAGTACTTGAGACACATTAGCTCATAAATGAATGAGGAAGGCCTTGGCATTCTGATATCAACATTCCAGAAAATAAAGGGCAGTAGAAATAATCAGTAATAAATATCTACATTATTTACCATGTGAAAATAAGGCCATAGTGATATTCTAAATTGTTTTGTTTCTAGGACAAAAGAAAGGTACAAATTAGGGTTATTTGGAAGACATTACTAAAATACAATAATTATTTAGATTCTTGATCATATCGTTTAGTTAGTAAAAAATATAGCTGTCACATTGTTGTTCCCTCTGATAGGAATGACTCAGGCACATTTTCCAAGGCAGAATCGTGTACAGAGTTTTTAATATGTGCCCGAGGCCATGACTGAAATAGAGTATAAAGGAAGAAGTCTTTGGTAGCCAGAATATATCAAGTTTTATAGGTAGACTTTTGAACAAAGGAGAAAGATGACTGGATATAAATTTTGAAATAATAATTTTAGCTTTTGTGATGGATACCAACTGTAGAAGAGCCACAACATAGAATCAAAGAGACCAGTTTGAAGGCTGTTATTGCTGCCTCACCTTTCTTAAACATTTTCATAAAAATTAATGTTCCTTTCTAGATATGTTCTTCTAAAACAAAAATGGTTTGGAATAGATCTTCAACTCCAATTTGGCCTGTAATTTGCTAAGAAAAATATGTTTTAGAGCAAATACAACTGTCCACCAACTAGCAATGGTGAATGATATGCCTTTAAAGAATCGTACTCATCTTTTACCGTCACTGATAATGTGCTATGATATAATCTCGTTAGGGCATTCCATATCCTCATTTCTTGGATGTTTCTTTCATATTTCCTCTTCTTTCTTCTCCAAAACCTTCCTCATTTTTACTCTCAACACTTTTTTTTTTTTTTGCAAAGCCAATTGGAAAACAAAGAAATAAATTTTGTTTATACCACTTTCTCACACACCTATTTCCAAATGTTCTCCTGTGATATTGCTGCACACTTTCTATAATTCTTGGATAAAAGCACTTTGCTATATTCTGTTCCATGTTACTAAAATCAATATCCAACCACACATAGTTTATGGGAGGAAGGGATTTATTTCAAGCTTACAAATCCAAGGGGTAGTTCCATCAATTGTGGCAGAAGCTGGCTCCCTCTCACAGATACAAGGAGAAGGGAATCATCAAGCAGCCAGCATACACCCAGAGCAAGCAAGCAGAAACCAGCAGAACTCAAACCACTCTCTTCACACTACTGGGTTGAAATTCAGATCTGGCCCCAAATACACATTAGAGATGGACAATAGGATTCATCCCTAGCAACATGTACCCCTGCATCAGGGTTCATCCCAGCTAGGGGCTCAAGTAGGAAGATTAATCTGCAGTGCTTGAGCCTATGGAGGCATCCAAATATCACATTCAAACTACCACATGCTTCAGACACTTTTTTATTTGTAGTATTGCAACCCCTCTAATATTCTTTGACTTCATTGTACTGATGGTGGGCTTCACTTTATGGATCATTAATCACCTAATTCTCATAACCCACAAACTGTCCTTCATCCATAAGTAAATATGAAAAAAAAACAATACTTCTATGACTCATGTCTTTTTGCAATGGAAGCATGTGGTATTTTGAGTGTAGATGTATGCCCCCCCATAGCCTAATGTATTTTTGATTAAGATTAAGCTTATTACTTAGTCTCTGGTGGGCAGTACCCTGGAAAGAGGGTATGTCACAAGGGACAGAGCTCAGTCCAGCCCTGCTATGTACGTTTAGAGACAGCTGAGCTCTGGCTGTCTGTGTTTGATGGTACTCACTTTTTCACTCTCATGCCAAAGTAAGTTGGTTTCTTCCGCCATGACGCAACATCTTCTTTCCTCTCATAAGCTGCTTTGGGTCAGGTGCTTGTCACAGAAAAGAAAAGGTAATTATAACAGTGTTTTCCATCTGTTTTTGTCTTGAATTCACCTCAACAGTTTATACAGTTTATAGTTATATCTTTTTTTCTTTCTTTTTTTTTTTTTTTTTTTTTTTTTTGCTTAAAAGTTTCTTTCAAACAAAGCTGATAAATTCCACAATGATGAGTTTCATAGTACTCAGTTCTCATCTAACCCAGGTACATTTGGAACAGCTGGTTATACCATTGTGACTAAGCAGCTCATCCACTTGATTACCCCCTTACTTTGCCAGCTACCCAAACAAAGTATTTTCCTTTTCTGACTCCTCACATTCCCAAACTGTCAATCTTAACACATCCAGGGAATTCATTCTATTACACACTACACCACCTACCTGGGGAATATTATCATGCTCTATAGTTTTAAATATAGAATTATACTCAAAATGTTCTCATTTGTAACCTAAAAATGTCCATCTTTCAATATTTATATAAACTACATGATTTATAATACATTCTATGCAGGTGTCTCAAGTATTTCCATATGGATATTCTATTTCCCTTAAATCATGAATAATTAATATAGTGAAAGACAAACCCCAAATCTCACATTATGACTGATCTATCATAAAACAATATTATTAGCACATCTTCTATGCTTAATTTTGAACATACATTCATTGTCTTTTCATGTATTGATTGGAAAATTTGTGCAGAAAATGTAATATTTATTGCAAAGGTCCACATAAGAGTATTTGTAGAAATAGGAGAGAAACTGGAAGAAGATTAAAAATGTAGATTAATAGCTAATTATATCTAAGGAACATATGCAGTGATACAATGGTGCTTACCTGCCTTCTACAGTTGTTTTTTAGGAGTGATAATTTACATTTATGTTTCCATTTTTCCCAAATATTTCTTATTATTCCATTGGTATTCGTTTAGAAACTTGAAATAATTAGATGCTTTGTCATAAAAAAAAACAACTCAATAATTCCACCATGAATATTTTCTCAAATTTCATTATCTCTTTATTTATTGCTTCCAGGTGAGGAAAAATAATGGCAGTGATTAAAATAAATCCATCAGTCTCCTAATGATTGTGTATGAAGATGATTGCAACCATTATTGCTTGAAACAGGACAACTTTATTATCCCGAAGTTGTGAAAGTAAAAAGACTAAAATAGATCTCACAGAGCTAAAATTAATGTGTTTTATAAGTCATAAACCTTCAGGTTCCTTCCTAAGGCTCTTGAGGAGACTCTGTTTGTTTCTTCTCAAGCTTCTAGAGTTGCTGATATTCCTGTTGAACACCCCTTTCTATCTTCATGAAAACAATCACATCACTCTGATGTCTCTTCCTGTTGTTTTGTGACCTTCTCCAAGCTTTTTCTTTTCCTTTGAGTATAATTACTCATTTGATGATTAGGTTCCCACCTGGATAGCCCACAATATCTCCCCATCTTAATATTTGCAAGTTAGTTGGATCTACCTTGTGTATGAATATTTAAAATAATATATTTATTTTTTCTTAGATTGGGATGTGGATATTTTGAGGAAACTATTTTTCCTTACTACAATATACTGAGATATCACTTTAAGTAGGAAATATATATGGGGGTTGATTTAAAAACTTTGTCATCTCTAGCAGCTAGTTATAAGCTAGGCATGCAGAGGATTCCTTGATGAAAATACTGTATTAGACATCAATACTCATTTCTGAGAATTTATTGCACAGTTATCCAAGTGCTGCACATTTTAAAATTAATGAAAATATAAACTTTCAGTGGGATTTATTTTACATGAAAAGAGTAAGATGAGTAACGATATAATTACAAGTAGAAAACTCTTTTAGGGGAAAAAAAAATGCAGTTAAACTTCCCCATTGTACAGGGGAGCAAAGAAGTGCCATACCATGGTTGTATCATTGGTCAGTGATAGAGCATAAAGCCCCGTCATGGACAGACTTGCTTTCAGCAACTAAAACAGTCTATAATTTCATCCATCTAACAGCAGCAACTCCCAGAGAGCACATGGCAAATATACCCATAAATTCTACTTTAAAAATATTTCATTTATTTATTTATTTGAGAGAAAAAGAGAGAGAGAGAGAGAGAGAGAGAGAGAGAGAGAGAGAGAGAGAGAGAGAGACAGATAGACAGACAGACAGACAGACAGACAGACAGACAGACAGAAGCAGATGGAGAATGGATGCAACAGGGCCCCCAGCTATTGCAGATGAACTCCAGGTTCATATGCCACCTTGTGCAGCTGGCTTACGTGGGCCCTGTGGAATCAAACCTGGGCCCTTTGGCTTTGTAGGCAAGTATGTTAACCACTAAGCAATCGCTACAACCCAATTTCTACTTTTGGTAGCTGTTTCTCCTTTATTCCTATGTTAGTATGAATATAGGTTTAAGATTATGTGGTACACAATTTTCTTATAGATCTTGGGATGTTTCTCAGAGTTAGTGTTTGCCTTCCATGCTCAAGGTCATTGGGTCAATTTCCAGCACCACAATAGAAATAAAAATATTCAAAGTAGATGAAAGGCACTTATTGTTTTATGTTAGAGAATAGTGAAAATATTTGTATTTGTATTTGATCAATGGGCTTCTTGTTCCTTGAAAGAATTAACTTGTTACTTGATATCAAATGTTTTTAACTTTAAAAGTTTATTTCCAATAATCATCACTTGGAAAGAGAAAAGAAACTGTTTTAATTTTGAATTGCCTCTATGAAATGATTACAATTTAAGTGGATCGAGCTGCCTAGTCCTCAATGAGGCAGAGTCCACAGATAAATAATTTGGGGGAACGCAAAATTCATTTGTGATGTTTTAGGTGGCAAGATACTTCTAAGTCCTACTAATTCATATCTATGATCTCTGCATGTGTTCAATGTTCTGTTTTTGTTTGTGATAAACTTACCAACTTAAATTGAAAAAGATAAAGTAATATTATAATTTGCGTTTTTATAGTTATTGGATTTGTTCCTCTTGTGTATAAAAACATGACTCAAGCAGATCTGTGATGGTGAAAATGAAGCAGAGGAAGACAACCATTCATTCTGCCACTTCATAATGGCTAGCCTTTTATCCTACGACCCAAGGTCAATTGCATTGTCTTTGCTGAAAGATAGAGAACTATTGCTAAGAAAGATTTTACTGGGCAGCAATTCTGAATCTATTTCCTCTGATGAAATGTCAATAGCTCTCTAGGACAAAATGTAGTTTTTCTAGAAACAAAGGTGAAATTGGCTAGGGAATGAACTCTACAAATCAATGCCCTTCAATATAAAACATTGGAAGTGGAAAAATTAAGATGTAATCCAATATGCCCTTATGTTTCCATCTTTTATATTTTAATTCATCTAGCATATTGCATTTTCTGCAAGAAACAATTTAGGGAAGCATTGATGTTCTTCTAATGTTTTTAGGGTCATAAAACATGAAGGAAAAAGTTAGCTTCTATGAACACAGAAATCCTTGAGAACTTGTAAGATCACATCCTCAGGGAACACAATTCCCAGGACACAGCCAGGATGAAGCACTGTATCAAAGAATCCAGGGGACAGAAATTATTTATTAGCTACGTAAAATCATATAAACCTGCATATGATAGTTAAGATTGCAGTAAAATGTACATCGATAGTAATAAATTTCATCTTTAATTTTATTCAAATTTCTTCTGTTTACTGTTGCAAAAAGTCTTGAGGCATATGTACTCCATTGTCCTTGATAATTTATTTGTAGCTATGGTAGAATAATTTCAAGTTCAAAGCCTACCAGGGCTACAGAGTAAATTCAAGGCCAGACTGTGCACTTAGTTAGAGCCTGTTTCTTAATATTGTTTTAAGCCTAGGGATGTTTATCAGTATTACAATGTCTGCCTAGCATGTGCAAGAATTTAGGTTCAATTGTCATTTTCACACACACAGAAAAATGCTTTTTCTCAAAGCATTGAAGTAGCCCCTGTGGGACAAAACATACAGATAATATGTTTACTTATAAAATGTTTATGCTAATATAATTTTTATAAACAGTGTGTCTGCTTAGCCAGTTACCTAAACACTTTGTAGTGCAGATAGTAATATATTCAAAGGTGCAAAGCAGTAGGTTCCTAAGTTCTCAATTACATATAACTTTTATATTGAAATATTTCTAAGAAATAAGGAAATTATACAAGTAAAGGCAAGAGAAAAAAGTCACAAGTCAACATAGATCATCTCAGGTACTGTGATGTCTTAAGGTTCCAGGATGAGCTGAGGTAATTTCTATTATTTGGATGGCAATGTGGTGAGGCTAATTGGAGATTAGAAATGGAAAGTGAAACACCTTCCACAGGATTGGTACAACACTCAAGATTAACCACCTGAAAGAGCAAAATGTTTAGTGAGGTCATTTAAAGTTCTAACAGCAGGTAACACTGAGTATTGGCTCCAGGGCTCATGGACCTCTGAGTGATAGAAGCCTTTTGAGATCATCTCCTTAATATACCTCCATGTACAAGAATGTCCTATAAAAATATTCAGAACTTGCCGGTGTGGTGGCACACGCCTTTAATCCCAGCACTCGGGAGGTAGAGATAGGAGGACTGCTGTGAGTTCGAGGACAACCTGAGACTACACAGTGAATTCCAGGTCATCCTGGGCCAGAGTGAGAACCTACCTAAAAAAAAAAAAAAATCACAACTGGTAGAGCCTTGACACAAAGGCCTGATGTGAGCTACAAGACTGTATTGAAAGGAGTGACCCTCTCGTCCCTAGGAATAAGCAGTGAGTGTGTCTGTCCCTTTACAAAACAAAATAACTGATTTCTCCAGTAATGGGCACACAGACAGGGAACTGAAGAAAATGGATAAGAATTTACACACAAAAGACACCCAGCACTTCCAGAAAAGAAGAATCATTTTTTGACCATCAGGAAGGAGAGACATGCAGGCACTGAGAGAGAGAGAGACAGTACCCGTATCTCACTGTGGTAGTTTGCATGTATAACCTCCCCAACATATTCAGTTTAATTAAAGGTTCATTTCCAATTGCCTGGCTGAAAAGGGTGTCACGGTGGACAGATCACAGGGTCTTGGCCTAAGGTGTGTTTGGGGGCAGATCTGGAATTCTAATCTAAAGGTATGCAGAGTACTTGAGTTCTACCTGGGGTTCGTGGTGTGTGCCTGCTTATGGTACTGGAGGTGGTGTTGCCCTCTGCACAGACATGTGAAAGGGAGCCAGCTTCCTCTTCATTATGGAACTTCCCTTGGATCTATTAGCTTCAGTAAATCCTGTTCCTTCCACAAGCTGTACTTGGTTTGGAAGTTCATTCCAGTAATACAATGCTAACTAGGACACTCAGTTTCCTAAAGTGGAAGAGGGTAATGGATCAGAATCTCATGAGAATATGCCAAGAGGGCCTCATCTATACCCGTTCTCAAGAAAATCTTTCCTTCTTCCTCTTCTTTATTCCTGTCAGGGTTAGCTGTGCTATGTCCATAGCTCAACATATTTTTCTGTTTATTTATTCACTAGAGAAAGAGGAAGAGAGGGAAGGAGAGAGAGGGGGAGAGGGGGGGAGGAGGGAGGGAGAGAAAGAGAGAGAGAAAGAGAAAATGATCATTCCAGGGCCTCCAACTACTGCAAACGAACTCCAGATGCATGCACCCCTAGTGTATCTGGATTAAATGGGTACTGAGAAATTGACCCTGGGTCCTTAGGCTTTGCAGGCAAGCACCTTAACCACTAGGAAATCTCTCCAGCACCAAAGCTCAATATATTAATGTTCATTATTCCTTTTTAAAGCTTTCTTAAATATGTGTCCTAAAAATGAGAACCTCATAGACTTCCGGCAGCAGCTAAGTCCATCAAAGATCTTTTGTAGCTCATTCTGGCTCTGTCTGAAATCATCCCAATCTACCTTATAATAAGTAACTGGATCCTATACTTAACTCCATGTAGCTCATGAATTCATTCCATCCAAGTATGTTTACTAAGATTATTGCTTTACCCATGAAAATTAAAAAGTAAGATATTTCCTCAGAAATATGTATGAAAACATCAAATACAGTTTCTAATATGAAGAGAGATTAGGAATCCAATTCTCAAACCTCAAGGCTATAGGGGAAGGATTAATTTATCAACATATGCCCATTAGTTGGTGAATATGAAATCCTGTCATAGCTTATAATGACTGTGACTTTTGGTTTTAATTAATTATTTATTTATTTATTTATTGTTATCCTGGGTAGAAATATCTACTTATAAGTTTTATCTAAGTCAGTCAGTTTAAGGAAGAGACACTATCTGTGGGGAAAAGACATAGCAGGAACTCAGTAACTTTAATAAATCCAGTGGCAAAATATGACTTTTATTTTCCCCCCTTTTAGAGAAACGGCTTACCTTCTCTCTCACACCACCCAGAGCTTTCAACTCATGTGAACCGAGGACACAGTGCACAGTAATGACAGGAGTGATGTAAAGGAAGCCCACTCATAGGAGTCAGTAGTCACCATACTGAGCAAGTCAAAGGCATTTCAATGAATCCTGATGGTTCTCATCATGCACTAACACAGTGTTCGTCTTCTACCCACATGTCTGCCAGGCTTCCTTGTTCCAGAAGCTGTTGTGGGAAAGGGAATGATTTCCCACCATAAAATAACAAAATGTGATTCCTGCCGGGCGTGGTGACACATGCCTTTAATCCCAGCACTCAGTAGGCAGAGGTAGGAGGATGACTGTGAGTTTGAGGACACCCTGAGACTACATAGTGAATTGGAGGTCAGCCTAGGCTAGAGTGAAACCCTACCTCAAAAAAAAGAACAATTAAAAAAAAAGGTGATTCCCTTGCACTACAAGGTGAACCAGTCACTTGCCCTTACCATTGGATTGCAGGCAAAGAAGGTTGTTACTGTATTTTCTAGGGTCATGTATCTTGACTGTCAAGAAGATGGTGTGTTACAATGTCATATGGTGGAAGAAAAAATTGTCTGGAAAGTGAAAATCTTATAAGAAAGTCATATGACTAAAATTGGTATTTTATTAAATTAATAATACCAATAGAAATTTATTACTAGTAATAATACAAGTTATTGTTAATATGAATAAATAATTAGTGAAACTATTCTATATCTAAAATTATTGAAAATTTGAATATAAACTGTCAATAACTTTGAATTTAGTAATATTTTGAGCTATTTCAACAGTCAATTAATATTAATTTATGCTAGTTTCTTATGCGTATGTTTAAAGCAGTTTAATGCTTATTATCTTGGAGACTGTATCAGATAATGACTTCTATAGAATAACTTGAATTTATCACTGAAAAATATCAATGACAATGTAATGCCATTTCCTTGATGTCTGGATATCAAAGATAAGCCTGTGCAGTTCCTCTAATATGATATCATTTGATGAATTTATGCTGAAAGACATGATTAAATACTCTGCTTCAATGTCTACATTCTATTATATGGGACATTAAAAGCTACACGATTGTTATTTATGATATAATGAGATAAAATTCGTCTAAAAATGATCAGAGGATATTTGGGAACTTTCATACACTTCTAAAATAGAGTCAAAAAGGCAGAGATGAACTACCCTTTTTATAGACAAGGACAAATCTCACTGAGGTAGCTTTCCCCTTCATTACGGTGTCTATCCGTGAGCTGAGTAAAGATGACTAGTGGCTCAGATTCCTAGAACCACGCTAACTCTGCTCATTAAAAGTACTCAGCTAATGAACTTGGAGGTCACAGGATCAATCCCCCAGTGGTCTTTATATTTGCTAAATGCCAACATGTGAAATAATTTAGAGAATTCAGGCTGAAAATATATAGGTATCCAATCTCATTAGGATCTTAATTAGGTCAGTCCCCTGCCATCAGAAACAAGCATCTCTTTGAAAGCATTTGGTATAAAAGAGTGCCACAAACAGTTTGTTTCATTACCTAGCATTCAAATAACTACATTTGTCTAACTTATACTTTAGTTGGCTTATCTGAACACCAAATGTTTTCCTTAATAGCAATGAGAAGATCACAAGATCTTGCAATTGAAGCTTATCTTATTTTCTTCTCTTTCCCATTGCTTAAATTTCTGGCTCCTCTTCAGACAGTGAAAAATGAAATGTATACAATTATATTGAAGGATGTTAATTATGAGCTATCTAGTAATTATTGACATTTCCACCTGTGTTGATAATAGAGGGCTTAAGCACAGCTATCAAGATGAGGAAATATATATATACACACACACATATAATATGTATATGATATATACAGACACAAAACAATATAAGAACTCAAGCACCCCCACAAAATTTGAAGTAGTTATGTAAAACACATCCTTCCTCTTTCGTTTTTTTTTTTTTTTTTTTTTTTTTTTGCTGATTAGCCATGGGGCGGAATGGTCTGTCTACCCTGGACAATTCTTCAACAGTGTGTATTTCTGTGACCACTCACATCCAGATCCTCCCTCAGTCATTTTCATTATCAATGTTATACACATGTGTAACTACTACATGCCATTTAAGATGACAGATCTAATATCACCTGATTTTCTTCTCAGTGTGATATCATTTTGTTCCTCTGATGCACATTTTACAAAGATTAAGGAAAATGCTTTCTATTTTCTTTCCTGCCAACTAGTTAATATTAAACTAGCCCATGCTTTTTGCCTTTACTGCTTTTATGAACTGGTTCTGTTTTCAGTTTTAGTGTTGCTTGATAAGATTTATAAATAGTATGGGTACTTTTGCTGGACAATTTTATTTTTCATTAATATTTATTTGAGATAGAGAGGGAGAGAATGGTCATGCCAGGGCCTGCAGCCCCTGCCAACAAACTAGATTCACACAACCTTTGTGCATCTGGCTTACATGAGTACTGGGGAATCAAAGCTGGGTCCTTATACTCTCAGATAAGGGCCTTAAGAGCTAAGCCACTTGTTCAGTGTCCTCCCCCTATTTTTTTTTAGTTTTTTTTTTAAATTATTTATTTATTTATTTGAGAGAGACAGACACAGACAGAAACACAGATAGAGGGAGAGAGATAGAATGGACGCGCCAGGGCGTCCAGCCTCTGCAAACGAACTCCAGACGCGTGCGCCCCCTTGTGCATCTGGCTAACGTGGGACCTGGGGAACCGAGCCTTGAACCGGGGTCCTTACGCTTCATGGGCAAGCGCTTAACCACTAAGCCATCTCTCCAGCCCTTTTTTTAGTTTTTTGAGGTAAGGTCTCACACTAGCCCTGGCTGACCTATATCTCAGCCTCCCTAGTGCTGAGATTAAAGGTGTATTCCATGCCCAGTTTGTAATACTTTTAAATGTATTATCAAATCCTGGAACATCTTAGCATATGTTATGGACTATTTTCTTCCTTGTTTTCATACTAATATCTTTTCAGATTTTCTTTGAATAGATTTTAGATCTACCACATGTAGCTATATTGCCAAGTGATGTTTACTTCATTTGCAAATTGCTTTTCTCTATGTATTGCCAGTGCATGGGGTGCAAACCTATTATCAGAGCAAATGGAAGTGAAAACTACACTGTGAACCCTTTTATAGACCTACTAGATGACTTATTTAAATGCTAGTTTTTTGGTCAACTTCTTTTTGACATTCATACACAGGAAAAGCATTTAACAACTCCTGCAGATAGTTATATTAGGTGATATGACTCATATATAGGCAGATACACATAAGTTAGATGGGTAGTTGCATGAGATTCATGACTTGTGTATATTTTATTTAAAAAGGTTACTAGTTTTATGATGAAAAGTTGATGATGGTATTTCTCTTTCTTTGGAACAATGTAGTATTATCACAAGTTTCCCACTTGCTAATACTACTAATTCCCCACACTATGGACTAGGTTTAAGAGATAAGTCTGTGCATATTTTTAGTATGATGTGAGTCAGTACAAGGAAACATCATTAATGTTACTACATTCAAGACTTTTTGAAAACTTTTTGGAAGCCAAATCTTCACAGAACCATTGCTGAAGCCCCTAAACACTGATTACCCTTTTCACTGAGCTAGTGAGTTTTGATTCATGGAAAAACTATTCCTTGGTCAGGTTTTCCTTCTTCCTAGATAAGAAATTAAAATGTTCAGTCATAGTTCTCTTCCTGATATCATTCAATACAGGGTTGAGCTCACTTTACTAAGCCCTCCCTGTAAGTATCCACTCTGCACATCCTGCAGTAAATTTGTTCTAGCACCTATTGCAGTACCAGAGATCTTGGTGGGATCAGAATTCCCCAGACTTGGGACTCTCAAAATTCTGGTTATTAGCCACACTTAGCAAATTGAAAAACACAGGCTCAGAGAAGAGTACCTACCTTATGGAGAATTTCTTACAGCAGAATAGAAGCAGGAGAGAAGCAAAAGCCTAGAGGAATTTCTCACTTCCCGAGATGGAAAGACTCAGCTATGGTCTCTGTCACATGGGGGGGGGGGGTCTCTCATACACAGGCCGCAGGGCCACTTATGTGAATTAGGCATCCTATGAGAACAAGCCTCATTGACAGGCACTGTATATAGGAAGGGCCCTGATTGCTTGAGGGGACTAGCAAAGTTACTGACTCCGGAAGGGGCACACACAAAACTCCTGAAAAGTTGAGTGATATTCAGAAAGCTGTTGCTGCTGATACCTACAACCCTTTTGGAGGAGACTGAGTCAGACTGGAGTTCTAGTCTCATCCGGGCAAGGTGTCATTCCTTTCCTTGGGGCTGGTCCCTAGAAGACAGTATTTTAAAATGTTTTATTTTATTTATTTCAAAGAGAGAGGAAAAGCAGGCGAATACTTTTAAAATGAGGTTAGGAAAGTATACAAGCCTGATGGAGATGAATCCATGTTCTACTACTACCTTTTTCAGTTATGTACAGTGTGTCATGTTGGTACCATTCATTCGCTTCCACCCTGCCATCTCCATCCTCAGGGACCTTCCTAGTTGGGCAATATGGGTTGTGCATCGTGGGGTTAGTCACCAATTATGTGTAAGAGTCAATATCTCTGTGCATAATGATCCAATGTGTGGCTCTAACAATCTTTCCACACCCTCTTCCACAAATTTCCCTGAGCTATGACGGGTTAATTTTTGGTCTGCTTCGGTGATGAGGGCTTGGGAGCCTCTGTGTCTCTGGATATCTGGCTTGGTAGGACTTGAGTGTTTTCTGTGTCTATCTCCTTCACCCTTGTGCTGGTACCAGGTTCACCAAGAAAGCAGCACTCTTGCTTATTTCCCCAATCACTCTTAGTTTCAGCTGGGGCCCTTTTGAGGTGTGATGGGCTGGTTCTCTCCTTATAATCTGCATCCATCTGAAAAAGAGAAGCAAATTCTCCAGTAGAAAGTAAAGTTAGTGCCAGATAAATGGGATAACCATTGCTTCTTTAGAGAGAATTTAATAGGTATAGGCCCTCTTGTGGCCCATGATTGGTGGTAGCTTGATAATGGACAGAAGGCTCATTTTTGGATATGGTTTTGACTTGTTTCCCAGCACCAGCTATGGGTTCCATTTCATTGAGCAGATCAGTTAGCCAAATCAAGAGCAGTTTGTTTCCCACCGTGGCTGTGTGCCACTGTTGCACTTGTGTGAGCGTCATGTCAGGTTGTTTGCTGCTGAGTAGCTTAGGCCACAATTTTCTTGAACAAATATTGGTCATTCTTCCCCAGTCACTCATGTAGCACCTTCTGGCACTAGACGTGCTGACTGTCTGGGGACTGACTCTTTTCCAGGTTCCAGCCAGGTCACTCCATGTTCTGTACCATCAGCATATGGTGTCTTCAGCAGTAGGGTCTTACCACTAACTTTGGGTTGGTCATCAAGTACTCTGATAGAAATCCATATTCTTTTGGGAAACCTTATAGGCCTCTCTAATTAACAGCTCATTGTGTATGGTAGCCACATGCTGGTACTGGGAGTTAAAAGGTCAGTGCCAAAGAAAAGAAGGAAGAAAAATATAGATAATATGGAAGAAATAGAAAGAAGAGAGAGAAGAGGAGGAAACAGAGAGGGAAATAGGAGAAGATTAAGGTCAATCTTCATCATACTCTCTCCAGGGCCTTGTAATTCAGGTGTTCCCTCTAAGGACCTCATGAAGGCTCAACCATTTAGTCTATCTGTTAGGATATAAAAGATGGTGAAATAAAAACTTTCCATGATAAAACTGAGCTTTACAACTATATGAACACAAAGGCAAACTGAAGAGAGTACTTCAGAAAATTCTCCACACAGGAGAATCAAATAATCAAACTCAAGTACCTACAAAAAGCAGATCATAATAACCTAACTCAGAGAAGGCACAAAAAACTGCAAGTCCATGAAAACACCAAACCACATAAATCACAACAATATGGCAAGAATCAAATTGAACTTCACAGTAATTACCCTAAATATTAATGGCCTTAATTCACCCATCAAGAGACATAAGCTAACAGGATGGATCAGAAAATTAGATGCCTCAATCTGTTGCCTTCAAGAAATTCACCTCACTGCTAGAGACAGACACCTCCTCAGGGTGAAACAGTGGAAAATTATATTCCAAACAAATGGGAATAAGAAACAAGCAGGCATAGCTGTACTGATATTGGATAAAATGACTTCAAACCAAAAGTAATCAGAAAAGACAAAGAAGGCCACTTCCTAGTTACCAAGGGAATGATCCTTCAAGAGGATATCTCAATTATAAATCTTTATGCACCAAACACAAGGGCACCAAAATTCATAAAACTAAGCCGACTTGACAACAAAACAGAAATAACCACCAACACCATCAGAGTTCAGGACTTCAATAATCCACTATCAGCAGTAAATGGATCATCCAAATATAAAATCAACAGGGAAATGACAGCTCAATAAACCATAGATCAATTTGACCTAATGGACATCTACAGAACATTCTACCCCAAATCCACAGACTTCACATTCTTCTCAGCAGCCCATTAAACCATCTCTAAAATAGAACATATACTGAGTCACAAAACCTTCCTCCATATATTTAGGAAGATCCACATAATTTCCTGCATGATATCAGATCTCAATGCTAGAAATTAATAACAAAAGAACCACTAAGAATCCCATTGGCTCCTGGAAACT
The DNA here is from genome assembly GCF_020740685.1 of Jaculus jaculus. Lineage (NCBI taxonomy): Eukaryota > Metazoa > Chordata > Mammalia > Rodentia > Dipodidae > Jaculus > Jaculus jaculus. The sequence goes on from NC_059114.1 coordinate 80,737,500, forward strand.
GAACAACACCAACACACTTTTAAACAATAAATGGGTAGTGGAAAAAATAAAAAAATGAAATTGTAAAATTTCTAGAAATGAATGATGATGAGAACACATCGTACTAAAACTTATGGGACACAATGAAGGTGGTCCTCAGGGCAAAATTCAAAGCCCTAAATGCCTTCATAAGAAAGATAGAGAGATCCCAAATCAATAACCTAACCATCCTCTTAAAGGCACTGAAAAAGCAAGAAGAATCCAACCCCAAAAGCTCCAGATGGAAAGAAATAATTACGATAAGAGCAGAAATTAATGAGTTGGAAACTAAGAAAAGAAAATTGATGAAACAAAGAGCTGGATCTTTGAGTAAAAATAAACAAGATTGAAAAACCCCTGGCCAATTTGATCAAGAAAAAAAAAAAAAAGAAAGAAAGAAAGAAAGAGAGAGAGAGAGAGATGCTTCAAAGAAATAAAATTAGAAATGAAAAAGGGGAGGTCACAACAGACAAAAGTGAAATTAGGAGAATCATTAACACTTATTTCAAAAACCTCTACTCCACAAAACTGGATAATATGGAGGAAAAGGATGAATTCCTGTACATATACCACCTACCAAAGCTAAACTCAGAGCAGATTAATCTCCTAACCAAGGCTATAACACCCACCAAGATGGAAAAGATAATCAAAAACTATCCCCCAAAAGAAGAGTCCAGGATCAGATGGCTTCTCAGCTGAATTCTATCAAGCATTCATGGAAAAACTGAAACCAATTTTTCTCAAACTGTGCCTCACAATCAGAGAACAGGGAAAGCTCCATAACTCATTCCATGAAGCTAGTATCACTCTAATATTAAAACCAGGCAGAAGCCGTGTGTTGTGGCACATGCCTCTAATCCCAGCACTTCGGAGGCAGAGGTAGGAGGATCGCTATGAGTTCAAGGCCACCCTGAGACTACATAGTGAATTACAGATCAGTCTGAGCTAGAGGGAGACCCTACCTTGAAAAACAAAACAAAACAAAACAAACAAAACAAAACAAAACAATAACAGTAACAACAAAACACAGGCCAGAGATCCCACAAGAAAAGAAAGCTACAGGCCTATTTCCCTGATGAATTTAGATGCAAAGATCCTCAACAAAATCCTTGAAAACAGCTGGGCATGGTGTCACACACATGCCTTTAATCACAGCACTCGAGAAGCAGAGGTACGAGGATCACAGTGAGTTTGAGGCCACCCTGAGTCTACATAGTGAATTCTAGGTCAGCCTGAGCCAGAGTGAGACCCTACCTTGACAAACCAAAACAAACAAATAAAAATAAAACAAAAATACTCACAAACTGAATCCACCAGCACCTCAAAAGCATTATCCACCTTAGTCAAGTAGGCTTCATCCCAGGAACACAGGTGTGGTTCACACAAAACACCAAAACCACATCATCATCTCGATAGATGCAGAAAAGACCTTTGACAAATTAAAACATCACTTCATGATCAAAACATTGGAAAGAATTGGCATGGATGGTTTATATCTCAATATAATAAAAGCTATATATAAAGCTCCTAAAGCCCAAATAATACTTAATGAGGAGAGACTAAAGGAATCCCTATTCATATCAGGAACAAGACAGTGGTGTCCACTCTCACCTCTGCTCTTCAACATAGTACTGGGAATCCTAGCTCAAGCAATAAGATAGGTGAAAGAAATAAAAGGGATACTAATTGGAAAGGAAGAAGTTAAGTTAGCTCTGTTCACTGATGACATGATTCTATACGTAAAAGACCTGAGAGACTCCATCCCAAAACTATTGAAGGTAATTAACTCAGTCAGCAAAGTAACAGGATACAAAATTGATGCACAAAAATCAGTAGCCTTTTGGCAAAAGACAAAGACACAGAGAAAGAAATAAGTGACATTGTTCCATTTTCAATAGCAACAATGAAAAGAAAGTAAATATCTTGGAATAACATTAACCAAGGATGTGAAAGACCTATGTAATGAAAACAGGAATACACTCAAAAGAGAAATTGAGGAGAACTTGAGAAAATAGAAAGACCACCAATGCTTCTGGATAGGCAGAATCAACATTGTCAAAATGACAATCTTACCAAAGCCGTATAGAGATTTAATGCACTAAGAATCCAAATCTCAACATTGTTCTTCACAGAGATAGAAAAAAAAAATGATCTCAAAATTCATATGGAAAGGCAGAAGACCTCGAGTATACAAGCATATCCTCAGCAGACAGTCTTTTCAAACAGGCTATATTTCAGGCTGGAGAGATGGCTTCACAGTTAAGGCACTTGCCTGCAAAGCCATAGGACCAAGGTTCAATTCCTCAGGACCCACATAAACTAGATACACAAGGTGGCACTTGCGTCTGGAGTTCATTTGCAGTAGCTGGGGGCCCTGGTGCACCCATTCTCTCCCCTCTGCCTCTTTCCCTTTTAAATAATTTTTTTAAAAAAGCAATTTAAAACTAGGATACCTTTCTCCTAATGAATATCACTTACATACACTCCAGAACTGCACTGTGCCCCATGAGTATGCATTTTGTCTGGACAACAATGCACTCAAGTTTGTAAACTACAAGGGCATTTCTGATTATCTTTGGTCAGACAATATTGTTGCCAATTAACATAAAAATCATTCATAGAAAAGATCTCTATGATTTTTTTAAATCATAGGTAGAAGATGAAAAGTTCAGCAGACGTCATTTCTTGTAATTGGCAATTTCATTATAATTTTCCAGATTAGCCACACAACTTGGGCTCTTAGTTTTTTAAAATAAAAAAAGCACACATTTTTAATGCTTTAAAGATTTAAATGACTTAAATCTTAATGAGAAAATATTTTTTTAAAATGATGCTGTTGAAAATACTAATATCCTGGATAAAGACAGGAATAATCACTTTGTCTGGTTTTGCTTATTTAATGAATCTACTTATTGCTACCCTGTTGACAATTCTAATCAGATGCAAATAGTCAGCTGCACATATCTTCCACTTCATTCTGCTGGAATGGATTATTTTCTAACAAACTAGGAAAATGCAAACACTAAATGGCAAATGAAATGCAATGTCTTTATAAAGCCGCTTTATAGGCATTATCTAATATATGCATACCCTCATATTAATTCATTTTATTTTCTCTACCCAAACAGTTTTCATCGGATTTATGTGCATTATTCTATTTATGATGCTTAATGTAATTCAATATAATAAAGTATTTGCATTTCAACAGGGTCTTTAGTAGATTTTGTGCCAAGTAGTTCAAACAGCTATGCAAATCACTGGCATCTTAGCAGCCTCTAGACAGGGGGTTCCACGACCTGGCTTTGTGATTGGCTGGTACTTAACTCTCAGACATGACATGTTTACAAAATAAAATCCCAGTGCTTTTATGAGGTAATCTCTAGACATTCCTCGCTCTCTGCTAAATTATTCTATACATCCCCTTTATACGCATCACATAATGAGCAAAAACTTCGCCTGCGCTTGTTTGGCATCCTGCTGCTGTTGTTCCAGTTGCCCATGAACCCTCATTCATACCTAAAAATCCCTGAGATTTGTACTTTAAATAGTCATTCATTCTAACTCCTGACTTACTTTCATACGAACTATCCATGAGGTAACTTTGAATTTACTTTCCAAAGCCACAACTTTTAGTTATTTGTCTTGTATGACCCCTCAATTAATTCTGGTGTTATAGGCAAGTTTCTTCCATTCTTTATTTTTTTGTTTGTTTGTTTCTGGTGTGTGTGTGTGTGTGTGTGTTTATGTGTGCGCATGCATTTACATGTGTTCATGTCTGTAGACACATGTATAGGCATGAGTATGTTGCATGTGTGTGTGTTATAATGCAGAGATCAATCTTGGGATTATTCCATAGTGGCCCTTGACTTTATTTATTGAGTCAGAATCTCAAACTGAACTGACATTTCAATAACTTGGGTAGCCAGCGTGCCCTGGGGCTCCATCTGTCTCCACTTTCTGAGTACTGGGAATAAAGGCACATGTACCAGGCTGGATATTTACATGGGTGGTAGGGAGCAAACTTGGGGTCTCATGCCTGCACTGCATGTATATTAACAATGGAGTCGTTTCTTTAGACCTCTCTTGCATTGCCTGTATAAGTGTGTTCTCTAACTGTGTTAGTTATGAAAATATTCTTCAGTAATAGTCTCACATTTCTTCCCTCTTTGTGCCTTTTCACAACTGACATTCACTAATATTTGGCTTTAAAACCATACATTTCAAAAGCATTTTCATCTATTTACTTGAAAAATAGGACAGAATAGGTGGGAAGTGGTAGGGAGAGAGGAAGGGAATGAGAGATGGTGGGAAGCAGGGAAAGAGGAAGGGACAGAGAAGTACAGGTGTACCACGGCCTCATATTGCTGCAAACAAACTCCAGTCACACCTGCCACCTTGAGCATCTGGCTGTATGTGCATACTGGGGAATGGATCCCAGCCTATCAGGCTTTTCAAGCAAGCATCTTTAACCACTGAACCTTTTCCTACCCCTAAAATCATATTTTAATGACTCCTGAAATGCCCAGCACACCTACACACTTCCGAAATGTTCAGGTTTTGGTATTTAACAAAGATGTAATTGCTATATCTTTGCTCTACATTATAACCTTTCCTTACCTAATGTCTCAACGGTAAAATCTTGAGTGGCTCCTGAAATATGCTCTCTCCCCAGTGTTTCCCATCACTATACAAAGTCCCTGTTTTCATGACCCACCTCTGTCTTCACTCACAATGCACATGACGCTATCATATCCTGATGGCTTTGCATCCAGAATAAGCCACAGATAACTCTTCATTTCCTGATTGCCTTGGCTGCAATCTCAATAGAACCACCAATGCACATCACATTTGTTTTGCTACAGCGGCTTCTTAACAACTCATCCTATTTTTCTATTAGTTTTCTACGAACTTTAGAGGCTACTTTTGCTTCTAGCCTCAGAATCAGTCTCCCTCTTTCTTTCTAAAACAAGTTCTGGATTTTGAAGTTGAATAAGTTTAGTGAGTTTTTGGTGAGCCCATTTAATGAGGAAAGTACACTTAAATTAACAAAGGCAATTATGTCACACTCTGAAAAGATGTAGTTTTCAGAACAGGTGAGTTAGACTTACCTTTCAAAGTCTTCAAATCCAAATGCATCACTAAGTAATTGAGGTTTCATCTTATAACTTTTAAATAAATAATTTTAAGTAAATAAATTTTGAATTTTAATAATTACCTTCCCTTATAAACACATAATATAGAAATGAATAATTCCAAACAGTATCACTTAATCAAAAGGATGCCATAGCTGACTAGAAACAGAAATATTTCTGGAAGTTATAAAATGGATCAGGTCTTATTCATAAGAAAGCAAAACAAAATTAAAGAATTAGAACTCAGTATAGTAACTTGGTAGCACTGAATATGTAATTTTAACAAATATAATTAAGATTTCCAAGTGTCAGAAATAGTTGCAGTTCAGGATCAATTCATGGAAATTAGAGAAACATCACACAATGGAAATGGAAAATATTACCTATACCTTGCAGACTAATTGAAACTCTGCCATGCATGTCTAGAATAAAATCTTTTGAAAAGAGAGAAATTCTGTATAACTCAACTCTGGGAGGATTATGTTGCCAGGAATTTTTTCTCATTAGAGAAAATAATAGAGAAACATCACATTAAACGTTGGGGAATGGATCCCAGCCTATCAGGCTTTGCAAGCAAGCATCTTTAACCCCTGAACCTTTTCCTACCCCTAAAATCATATTTTAATGACTCCTGAAATGCCCAGCACACCTACACACTTCCGAAATGTTCAGGTTTCGGTATTTAACAAAGATGTAATTGCTATATCTTTGCTCTGCATTATAACCTTTCCTTACCTAATGACTCAATGGTAAACTCTTGAGTGGCTCCTGAAATATACAGTCAAGACAGATCTGACAGAACCACATAACCCAGAGATAATCTCTGTGTAGACAAAAACCAGTTAGGTTTGCTGGAGCCCCCGTGATCAAGATGCTTGCCCTCAGTATTTACATTCATAGCAGATAGACACTACCCTTACGTGTGTGGGGAGACCAGTTCATGCAACAAATATTGAACTATCTTGAACATATTTCATGCATGTGATGATGTACTCCAAGTTAATAAAACATAAAAAAAAAAATTACCAAGATGTGAAACAGGCATAGGCTGAACCAAAATTCTCAAAACCAGGAGGAAACCAATTGACCAGAAAATAGTTTGGTATAAAAAGTAGGTATAGAACAATAAAATTTCAATTTCAAAGACATGTTTTGTAACAAAAAAAAAAATTATACTAAGGGAATGGTAGAAAACTATATTAAAATGAAGGGGAACCATGTTTTAGTGATTAACAGGAGGCTTTCAAAATTGTACCAAAATCAGGGCTGGAGAGTTTTCCTGCAAAGCCAAAGGACCCAGGTTCAATTCCTTAGGGCCCACATAAACCAGATGTACAAGGTGGCACATGCGTCTGGATTTCATTTGCAGCTGCTGAAGGCCCAGATGTGCCCATTATCTCTCTCTCTCTCTCTCTCTCCATATATATATATATATATATATATATATATATATATATATATATATATATATATATTATTCTTTCTTTCTCCCTCTATCTTTCAAATAAATAAAATAAATAAATCATTCACTTTAAATTGAAATCCTTGTAATCCTTGTAACTAAAAAATATACAGAAATCAGAGATACTGCTTTGCAAAAGTTGGTTTGATGATATAAAAAAAATCAAGTTCAGGGCTGGAGAAATGGCTTAGCGGTTAAGTGCTTAAGCCTAAGGACCCCGGTTCAAGGCTCGGTTTCCCAGGTCCCACGTTAGCCAGATGCACAAGGGGGTGCATGCGTCTGGAGTTCGTTTGCAGTGGCTGGAAGCCCTGGCGCACCCACTCTCTCTCTTTCTATCTGCCTCTTTTTCTCTCTGGCTGTTGCTCTCAAATAAGTAAATAAAAATAAATGAAAACAAATTTAAAATAAAATCAAGTTCAGGTGTTTAGCTACATACAGAAAGAGCACCCGTCCTGTTGGCCTGCTTCTGTCTCCTAGCCAACATATTTCCTTTAGCTTCAACTTTTCATTTTCTGTTGATGTGATCCTATAAACTTGTTTTCTATTTATGTTTACCATGCTATGCTTATATTTAATGCTGGATAGTGTTCTTATCTAAAGTCAATTAGTGTGCATTTAATGATGCTTAATAACTATTACAAATTTTTGTTTTCAATGATAGTGTTGTGGTTTGATTCAGGTGTCCCCCATAAACTTAGGTCTTCTGAATGCTAGGTTCCCAGCTGATGGAGATTTGGAAATTAATGCCTTCTGGAGGCAGTGTATTGTTGGGGACAAGCTCATGGGTGTTAGAGCCAGTTTCCCTGTGCCAGTGTTTGGCACACTTTCCTGTTGCTATTGTCTATCTTATGTGGTCCAGGGGGTGATGTCCACCCTCTGCTCATGTGATTGCTTTCCCCTGCTATCATGGAACTTCCTCTTGAGCCTGTAAGCCAAAATAAACCTCTTTTATCCCCAAACTGCTCTTGGTTGGGTGATTTCTACCTGCAATGCAAACCTGACTACAACACATGGATTATAACTGGCCAATGTGTTATCTGGAAGTGGACAGCATTGGAGTGGGGCTATCAAGCTATTTTCACGTTGATGACTCAGGGTCTACCTAATGCTTTCATTTACATTGTTGGGTCTTCCTTCACTTGTTCACTGCTGGTGGCCAAGAAGATGGCTACTAAAACTATTCATCTTTTGTCAAGTATGCATAATGCGGCAATCACAAACATGGGTATTCTTCATTCAAGAAGCATTGTTTTATCCTTAACTTCATTTGACATGAAAACCACTGAATATTGCTTGTTAGCAAAGGTAACACATTCATTACTTACTCATAAATGACATTAATGTACAGGAAACAATCATACTCACAGGAGTATACATTATTAACTAATGTAAATTAAAGTTTTTATATGTTTCAAACTCTACCTCCACACAATTGTGAAAAAAAATCTGAATTATACTTCCTATAAATATCCAGTTTGACCTACTATAGATTCATTTTTCACCATCCATTTTCTCATATCCACATGTGCTTTGTAGTAGAATGCAAAAGTCATATTTCATCCCTTATTTTTATGTTAAATACAGTAATTAAAGTTTGTTGTTTATTCTATAAGTGTTTTGAAGGATTTTTTTTAATATGTATTATATTGGATTACAAATTGATAACCACTCCTGACACTAAGAGTGAAATATGAGAGGGGGAGGAGTGTGTTTTTTTTAAACATTTTTTTTTTTTTTTTTTTTTTTTTTTTTGGTTTTTCAAGGTAGGGTCTCTCTCTCTGGCCCAGGATGACCTGGAATTCACTAGGTAGTCTTAGGGTAGCCTTGAACTTATAGCAATGCTCCTATCTCTGCATTGTGAGTGCTGGGAATAAAGGCATGTGCCACCACGTCTGGCTCAACACACATTTTTAATTATGGCATTGATGGTACTAATGTTTCAAAACATTGAAAGAAAATGTATATATGCATATTTTCAGGTTTTAGTAAATAATTCTATATTGGCATTATTTTTAGTTCTTTTTTTTTAAATTTAATTTATTAGTTTTCTTTTCAGTAAATACAGGCAGTTTGGTACCATTATTTAGGCTCATCTGTGATCTACCCCTTCCCAATAGACCCTCCTTGTTAATGAAAATGGGTCGTGCATTGTGGAGTTAGCCCCCAGTTATTGGTATGATAAATGTCTCTGCAAATCATGACCCAACATGTGAGTCTGACATTCTTTCTGCCCCCTCTTCTGCAAGATTTCCCTGAGCCATGTTGGGTTCATTTTTGGTCTGCTTCAGTGCTGAGGTGTTGGGGGCCTCTGAGGCTCTGGCTCTCTGCTTTGGTAGGAGTTGATTTTTCTCTGCGTTGATCAGGGAAGCCCTTTGTGCTGGTATCCGGTTCACAGGAAAACATCACCCTTGCTTATTTCGCCAGTTGTCCTTAGTTCCAGTTGGGCCCCTTTTGAGGTATGTTGGGGCAGCTCTCTTCTTGTAAATTGTACATGTCACCGAGTGCCTTCAACACAGATGTCTCTTGCCTCCCACTGTGTGAACCCAGTGGCCGAGAGCCTCAGGCCCCTTTGCCTGTCTCCAGCCAGCAGCATAACAGGGCAGGGCAGGTCCCTTCTTTCTAAGGGCCCATGTAAATATGTACATTTCTCAGGCCAGGGCCAGCAGGGGGCTGCCCCGAGTCCATTTTTCATGTGATGATCTGTACAATTATCTTTTCAAAGGTACTTGGATAATAATGAAATATTTTTAGTTCTTTGTATGGTGAGAACTGATATCTAATTGAAAAATTTAAATCTTTCTCAAGCAAAAGAAGTGTTGGCTTTTATGAAGACAGCTTATTTCCATATTTTAAGTCACTGTTTTTGTATAAAGCTCATCTTGGCCCACAATGTTTGTCTTTTGCTTAGCATTAACATGCTTTTAAAACATATTATTCGTTTTTATTTTTGCTGAAAAAAGAACAAATCCTATTTATGAATAGATTATTCTTCCATTTGGAGTTGATTTCTGAAGGGTTTGTAAAAGATTATCTAGAGATGTCTAATCTCTCTCCATATATATATATATATATATATATATATATATATATATATATATATATATATATACACATATATATATATGTGTGTGTGTGTGTGTGTGTATACACATATATATGTATATATATATACACATATATATGTATATATATATACATATATATATGTAATAAACAGATGAAATAGATTATCAATCATTTACTCACTTCAAATCACTTAGATCAGTATAATGGAGGAATATAATTCGGAAATTAAATATGTTATTTTGCTTTAAGATTATTCTAGTTTCTTTAACTTGGTAGGAAAAATGTACACAACCTGATTGATTTGCTTTTCCTATGTTTTCCATAACTCATTTAATTTGTATCACAATCACTTGCAATTGTTATAATACATAATGAGAGTTGTCTGACTGACAGGTAAGGAATAGATTTAAAGTAAAATAACATGCATAAATGTTACTGAAAATAGAAGGAATCAATACTTAATAACAGAACCTGTCAAACAATTGTCTGTTACCTTTTCAATCATGCATAGTCCCCCAAATAGTCTCTTTCAAGAATGTTTTGCTATTATAAAATAATGACATAAAGTATGTAATAGAATTCAAAGTACAGCTCGTGACATTTTTATTCTTGCTAATACTATAATTTCTTACTGCTATTTGAAAGGTCGTTACCATAATCCCTTACATTTTTTTGCCTTTAGCTTCTTCTAATATCATGGTATACCACATGAAGAATGTTTCAAACAAATGGTTACTTCCCAGGTTATGATTACCGGAGATTTTTGAGTCTCAAATGTATTCTCCTGTTATATTTGTTTTTCTTGTTTTAAAAATATCAAGTATTAAACTGTTTCTTGTGTAAAAGTGTGTATTAATGGAACATTTTTATCTTATCTCAACAAGGATTTGTTTTTAAACTATCTGACATTATTAAAGCTGTATTTCAAGCTTTAATTCATCATTTTTATTTTCTACAAGATCTTTACATATTTTGATTCCTTTTTGTCTATTATATGAAGAATAATCTTTGAATTTATCATCAATTGCATGAATTGTCAACTTCATTATTATTCCACTTTCTATAAACTCTTCATCTTGACATAAGTTTTATTTTCCTCTATTTTCAAAAAATGACACGACATCACATTTTTAGAAATATACAAAAAAGTCTCATTTAGTACAAATTGTTAGGGGTATTGTCATTAAGAATATTAAACAGCAAATCTTGCTAATTATCTCATATTAATTTTAATAAAATATAGTAAATGAATAACAAAGTATCTTTTTTTATTGAAAGAATTTCATCCGATGAGTTAGGTAGGGTGTATACAAATGACTGAAAAGGGTTATGCAATGGATGGGTGGATAAGGTGCACATGGGGGAGGCTGAGAAGATGGCACAATAGGTATCGGTGTTTGCTTTCAAAGTCCACCAACCTGGGTTCAATTCTGCAGCATTCACTTAAAGCCAGATGCAAAGTGATACAGCACTTATGATCCCAGAGCATCAACAGCAAGAGAGGAATGATCCCAATGACGCCTATGACAATGCGAGGTGACCTGAAGAATCAGAAGTCTGTGGGACAATGGATCTGTCAATAATTTCCAGTCTGACAGTAAATTTTCAAAAGCATTAGTTCTTATTTCAAAAAAGCTGGAGTGAAGAAAACTCAAAGTTGGTCTCTGATTCGTCACATGATCATAACATGTTCATGCATAGACTCTTGCCCAGAGTCACGAAAATAAAAATTATGCACACTGGGAATTAGAGATAAATGTAAATACATATGTAGAAATTACAAATATACATTAAGATTGATACTATTAGCATATCAATTATAAAATAAAACAACTTAAAAATAATTTTTTAACAACTAAATACCAAAATAGTTCATAGAATACTAATGGTAAAACTCGATAATTTTTTTATTTTCATGTATTTTTGAAACATATATTATTTTTCCCATATATCAGGTAACTTCTGATTAATTTTTACTTTCTTATATATTATACAGGATGGAATATCATTTTATTGGACTAATTGCCTATCTACTCTACTACTGCAATATTACTGGTATCAGAATTTAATATGGTAGAGAATAGATCAGAAAATATCACATGTGAACTCTAAAGCTAAAATATATCTTTGAGAATATCCCCACATGTTCAATCTTGATACATGTAATCATGACTTAAGTAAGGACAGCACAAATTAGTACATTCAGAATTCTTCAAACATGTCGATGACACAAATGTAACAACACATGCATAATATACCTATTGTGATGCACTTCAAATGTGAGAAAAATCATATAATATGAAGAAAACACACCTCACTAAAATTGGCTCTACAGGTACAAGGAAACATGAACAACCTGTCTGCAGAGGAATCTAAATTTTCATGAAATTATTATTTTTTAATTAATTTTTTAAAATTTATTTGAAAGTGACAGAGAGAGAGGCAGAGAGAGAGAGAGAGAGAGAGAGAATGAGCGTGCCAGGGCTTCCAGCCACTGTGAACGAACTCCAGATGCATGTGCTCCCTTGTGCATCTGGCTAACGTGGGTCCTGGGAAATTGAGCCTCGAACTGGGGTCCTTAGGCTTCACAGGCAAGCGCTTAACCGCTAAGCCATCTCTCCAGCCCAATTATTATTTTATTAAATTCACTGGCTCTACCTGTTATCATATGTATCATTCCCCAAAACCTTATGAAATATTAGTGAAACTATGAGACAAAACAAAACTAAAAACAAAAATCACAATTAGCACTTTTTAAACAGCATTATCCACAGAAGTGGAAAATCTACAAAGTATCAAAAACTCAAATTCAGCTCAGTACTCAAATTATTACAGCCATTCATTTTTCAGCTCCACAAATTATGCTCAATAGATGACAAAAAGCTGATTAAATTTCAAAGTCTATTCCTGAATAAAGACTTAAGAACTTAAAAATCGAAGAAACACTTCATAGATTTGTATTCCCAGGAATAGAATAAATCTAAAGAAGAATTATGGAGATAAAACTTTCTATTAGTGTCAAAAAGATGAACAAACCTGCTTTTTCTATGCCTGTTTAACATTTTTCTATCAGTCTTACACTACAGTATAAGTGAAAAATAAATAAAAAGCCCCAATTCTTTAAAAAGCATGGAATACCATATTTGTAAAAATATATTATTACCTAACTTCAGCACATGATAAAATAAATTTCAGTAAGTGACAATTCAGTAGTTTGAATTAATAATTATTCAATGTAACTTCTAACATATTTATGCAACATCAAAAATAGAAAATTTCCTGAAAGAAAGCAAGTAAGTTTTCTTACAGAATGACCCCATGGAGACCAAAAAAGCCCCCGTGAAGGAAGCCCTCTGGGAGACAGGGCAGGGGAGAGGGGCACAAAGGATAAACTGTAGAAAATATTGCCAAATTTAAGTATGTTCAGATACTAAATACCCAAGTTAAAAATAAACAAAAATAAGAAAAATATTTAAAAACTTAAAAAATTCTTATAATTACTGAAACGAGTCAAACTAAAGAATCTTAATAAAATAAATTCTTGTTCTTTTTACAAAACATTCTTTAAAATCACAAATTAAAAAAAAATAATATATTCCAGTCAAAATTAATACCCACAACCACCACCATGACCACAATCTCACTTCCTCCTCTTGAGGCTGCATAGAAATGACACACGCTGGGCTGAGGAGATGGCTCAGCAGTTAAGAGACTTCCCTGTGAAGCCTAAGGACCCAGGTTTGATTCACCAGTACCTACTTAGACCAGATGCATAAGGTGGCACTTGCATCTGGTGTTTGTTTGCAGTGGCTGGTGACCTTGGTTTGCTCTCTCTTTTTTTCTCTCTCTCTCCACCACTCTCTCAAATAAATTACATAAAATTTAGGGGAATAAAAGATAAAAATAGCACCCCCTCAAAAAAAAAAAAAAGAGAGTGAGAGAAGAAATGATACATGAGTTTGGTATGTCCTTGAGAGTACTGGAGCCTTATCTTCGCTGGCTGGTGTATGTAACTCAGGAGGTACGGCTCTAGCAGATCCTAGTCATCCAGCGCTAAGTCATCGTCACTCTCCACTCAGGATCCCACAGCCGTGCTCTAGGGTGCCTCACTTTCCCTCTGAGCTCTTATTTTCACCCTTGTGCTTAAAATTTATATTAAAATACTTTCAAGAAACTTCAGCTCTGTTTCCTACTAGTCGCTCCCAAAACTCTTTTCAATGCCAAAGCCACAAATCCTGGGTTGAGTTCCTAAAATGGTAAGGGAACCTCTCAGATTTCTGGGGGTCTCAGCCTGGAGCTGTGACTCCATATCCTCTCTGCTGACACCCTATGAGGGTGAATATTCTCCAGTACCAACAGAGTGCATTTTGCCTCCACATATTTGAAATCAACTTTTCATAAAACCACTGAAGATATAGGCTAGAAGTGCCTGTTCTCCAATTCCAGGCTGTCTTTCCTAATCCAACTAAGGAAAACCTCTGTATTAATACATAGGAGACAGTCTTTTTCTTACTTTCTCACTTTTCTCTTTTTCCTTTAAAGTACAATCTTGGGGATAAAAAGGAAGATTACTGTAGAGAAGATTTTAAATCTCAGCTTATACATGATCAACTAAATTTCAGCACCAAAATTATGATCCTGATAGTAAGACGTCAAGCACAATTTTTACAGGTATTGGGAGCAGTGGTAAACATTATGCCAGTGGTAATCAGGGACATGATTCCACAAAAGGTTTTGGTTTTACTTAAGGAATCCAGAAGAGTTGTATTTCATTTCATTATTAAGTACATAATATCCTATGCTATAAGCATCTCTGGTGGTCTAGAGGTTAGGATTCAGTTCTCTTGTACTCTCTCTCTCTCTCATTTTCTCATATCTAACCATTGTGCTTTATTTATTCACTGGATTTTACATAATACAGGGATAAAAAGGAAGCAAACATTCATTTAGTATTATTGGCAGTTTAGAAACATTTCTAAACCATAGATGGATTTTTAGGTCTCAGATAATTATAAAAGACAGTACATAGTGTTCTATATCAACAGAATATTTTAATTCATCTGAAAAAAAGACTTAGTCACTTGCAGTGTCTGATGGCCCTGGTGTGCTCTCTCTTTCTGTGTCTCTCTCCTAAATAAATAAATAGAAGTAATTCTCTGGGACTCCTGCCTGTTTCTAGCTCAGTGTTTCATGATGCTGAGTGGACAATATTTTATACAGTCCGTTTGTTAAACACTTGATACCAGAAACCCCTAACTTATCTTTATTACTGCTGGGACAGAAGCACCTACCAACCTGGGCAGGTTTCAGCCCTAGCTGAGAATGAAGAGCTCACTTTCTGTACTATAGTAGGAGAAGATCAGGGAACACTGGGTCTATTGGAAGTTATGTGTTCACATTAGTGCTGTTACCAGAGGTGTTGGGCAATAGATGATTCAGCTTGTCACACTAACTCTGGTTTCCTTGCATGATATGTGATTTTTGTTTCTATAGCATGCTCGATTATAGTGAATAGAGCACCTTTTGCATAATAATGTAAATATTTGCAGTTATTAATTTAAAAACATATTTATAAATATTTAAAAATATTTTCCATATTTAGTTATTTGAAAGAGAAACAGACAGCTAGAAAGATGCAGATACAGAGAGAAAGTGAATACAGGTGTACCAGGGTCTCCAGCCACTGCAATGAAATCCAGAAACATGTGTCACCAACACCTAAGTGTAATCAGGGGAAGAGATTGAATAAAGGAAAGGTGGAGGGAGGGCTAATCAAAATCTAAGAGGATATAAATAAGTCATGTGGAAACCTACATTTTTAGACAAAGGAATACTCAGGAACCATATATTTTTACTAGATAATTTTCAGTGCCAGGGATGGGATACCTTCCAGTGAGTTGCTGGCCAGGGAGGACATGATGCCCCTAAAACATTATGGGCCATTGCCAAGGCCCTTGGTTTACCACCAAGAATCGATGGTAAGACCCTATTGTTGAAGACTCCACATACTTGGGCTGCAAGGCCACTGAGAAAACCCGCTGGAGCTGAGCTGAAAACCTCCTCAATGTAGACCAGTTGACAGAAAGCTGGAAGAAACCATTCTGCATGCAGTTCAATAGGAGAGAGAGAAATCACAAGTGAAGGTACTCAACAGTGGACACTGTAAGCCTTATATTTGCCCAGCCAGTCCAAATGAGCCAACAGGTACAATAGTGGCACATCTGTTATGGGGGAAACCAACTGCCCTCTAATTTGACTGGAGGCCTACTCACGGGAGGGAATACGTCCCTGATCCTGAAAGCCTACAACAGGGGTAGTTATGAGCCCTAGGGCATAATGTCTGCTGATGTCTGTCTAAATGTATATTCGAGGCTCACCAAACTGCCCAGTAAGGACTTCTCTTAATGTTCACACATATATTAATGCTACTCTCACTTTTGGTTGGAGAAGCTTCCCTTTTCAGATGGCAGTGACCTTGGGATGACTCAGAAGGCACCATGGTGGTGAGAAGTGACAGAGGAAATCTCAGTAACTGAAATATCTCTATCACAGTTTCCAAGGCTCAGGGTCCATTGAGGAAGAGGTAATGGAAAGAATGTAGGGGACAAAAGAAGGGTAGGGCTCCTTACAAAGTGCTCCTCAAGACACAAAATGGCCTGGATATCCATGATCTCACAGTCCCTGACATGACCTACACAAGATCATCTTAATAGAAGGAAAAGATCATAGCATCAAAATAAAAAAGAGATCCAGGAGTGGTGGCGCACGCCTTTAATCCCTGCATTCAGGAAGCAGAGGTAGGAGGATTGTCGTCAGTTTGAGGCCACCCTGAGACTCCATAGTTAATTCCAGGTCAGCCTGGGCTATAGTGAGACCCTACCTCAAAAAAAAAAGAGAGAGAGAGAGAGAGAAATAACAAAAAAGATACTGATTGAGAGGGGGAGGGGAAATGATGGAGAGTGGAGTTTCAAAGGGGAAAAGGGGGAGGGAGAGAATTACCACGGGATACTATTTAGAATCAAGGAAGTTGTTAATAGAAAAAAAATAAAAGCAAGAAAAAATAAAATACTTGGCTTCTAAAATATTTTAAAAAGAAAAGCAAAGACCTGTGGCATTGGAATTTGGTAAAATAGATTACTGATATTTGCTTGAAATATATACCTCCTTATATATTTATGAAACAAATTTTACAAAATATGTCTCTAAGTTGTACTGTACTTGTTCTGTGCATCTCATTTATTTGACATTATTTATAATTATTTATTTGACATTATTTATAATTATTTAGAATTCTAAATGGATTTATTTACTAATATTTTGGTCTATACCTTTCCTTAAGGGATGAGAAAAAGGAAACACACAGGGTGTCAATGTCATATACTTACATTCATATATTCCCATATATGTTGCCCAAGATAGAATTTTAAGAGTAACACAAAGACTCATGGATAAGCACACAGTCCTTCATTCTGTGCAAAAATTAAGTCAAAGGGGCTGGAGGGATAGGCACTTGCCTACAAAGCTAAAGGACCGAGATTCAATTTCCTAGTATCCATGTGTAATCAGATGCCCAAAGTGGCCCCATGCGTCTGGAGTTTGTTTGCAGTGGCTAGAGGTACTGGGGTGCCCATTCTCTCTCTCTCTCTTTGTGTCTTTTTCTTTTTTTTTTTTTCTCTCTCTCTTTCTCTCTCTGTATCTGCCTCTTTCTCACTCTCTCAAATAAATAAAATATTGGTTTAAAAAAATGAGGTAGAATGTATTTTGTTAGATAGAAATTAGTATCATTCCTACAACAGTAATAAAAAAGTGCTTATGATTATTACATAATTATAAAAAATAGCTTTGATGAATGGTATTTTCCTTAACTGTTCAAAGACAAGTCATAAAAAATCAAAACACACTGGTGTATTGTTAGACTTATATATTGTTTATGTTACTGTGTCCGAAATAACCTGACTGTTAGGTCAGGACAAAATGAAGTTAAAGCAGGAGGGTGAAGTGAATCATCCACATTCCTCAAGAAATTGTCCACCATTATTGCTCCCCTGCCCAAGTCTCCAGGTCTAGATTTACTGAACCCTTATCTCTCACTGGGTCACTTCTGGTCTCATCCTATGGCCCCGACAAAGAAATTCTTTCCCTTCCCCCAACTGAAAAACCTATAAAGTCCACTATCTGTAACCCCAAAATGACTGCTCCGCTTTGCTCCGAAGTCCTGGAAGCCTGTGTTTTCCCTGAATAAAAACTTCCATCTTTGCCTCAGAGTGCTCTCCGTGGTCCTTGGTCATTCCTGAACCTTACACTGACCAAAACTAATTGGAAAGTAAAGGGTTTATTTTGGCTTCTGGTTTAAGAGGCATGGGTGCGTTGAGGCGAGAAGCCTAGGGCCTTGCAGAACGCCAGCGCCTGGCTGGGGAAGAAGGGCTGCAACGGCAATGGTACCGCCATCCTCCTCCATGGCAGCCAGGTGCTCAGGCTGTTCGGGACTGCCTAAGAGCTCATTCCCTTTGGTTAATCATTTCTGAAAATACTCCCCTCAGCACTACACAGCTTTGCTTTTCTAATGTCTTGGGTGTTTCTCATGCTAATCCAGTTCCCAAGGTTAATATCAGAGGTTATAAATTTAATAATGTGTAATTTTCAGTAATGTTACAAAGGTCACTAGGACAAAAACTGCTTTGGAGTACAGGCTAGACACTAGATGGTAAATTCAATACACTATATTAAATATGACCACCAATGAACTATCCTGGGTGCGTGTGTGTGTGCTAGTGTGTCTGTGTGTGTGTGCACGCGCGCGCTCGCGCATCAGGTATTTTAACAAGTTAGAAGCAGCAAAAGAAAATGTCTGACACATCTGCTGGAAAGTAAGATATGTCACTTTAGTACCTCCTCCTCTATCTCCTAGCCAATAAACACACTAAGAGCATCTCCTGATACTTCCATAGGGCAAAGAAGGTGTGTAGAAGTGCTATGGAGGTGGTCCAGTGGTTAAAGGATGATGAGGCTGAAAGACCTGATGACCTGGCTTTGATTTCATAAAGCCACTACAAAGTGCTGTATGCATCTCAAGTTTGGGACACCCATTCCCTCCCTTTCTCGTTTCTCTTCTTTTTCTCTCTCCATCCCTCTGCTTGCAAATAAATAAAAATAAGCAAAACTATGTTTAAAGCATGCAGAACATTTTTAAAGGATTTGAAAATTTCCCCCCAATTATAGGTCTTGAATTTCTGTGAGCACTTTAAGTAGTACCTCGGGGATGAAGGAGGCTTTTTTTTCAAAGTAAGAAATTCAAGTCAATTTGTGGAAAATATTCTGCATAAAATGATATGCTATGAGATAGTGAATGCTACAATACGCAGAGAAACAAAAATACAGATTGTGATGTGTTTGTTCACTAGTAATTTAATAGAAGAAGCAACATGACAGCCTCTTTTCAAAGAGGACCACTAGGGCTGGAGAGATGGCTTAGCGGTTAAGCGCTTGCCTGTGAAGCCTAAGGACCCCAGTTCGAGGCTCGGTTCCCCAGGTCCCACGTTAGCCAGATGCACAAGGGGGAGCACGCGTCTGGAGTTCGTTTGCAGAGGCTGGAAGCCCTGGCGCGTCCATTCTCTCTCTCTCCCTCTATCTGTCTTTCCCTCTGTGTCTGTCACTCTCAAATAAATAAATAATTAATTAAAAAAAAAAAAAGAGGACCACTAGTCATATGATAAGGCTGTGGTGAAGGACAGGCTATCTACAAGCATAAGACAAGAGGTGGTCTTATCAGCATTTCACTGGTGTCTGTGAGTCGAAACTTATTTTAATTTTGTGTCAGTATTACAGCTAACTATAGTAATATATGGCTACTTATCATTGTTTTATACAAAATAGGAATGTATTATGAATCCATTTAAAAATATTTTCAGGCTGGAGAGATGGCTTAGCGGTTAAGCGCTTGCCTGTGAAGCCTAAGGACCCCGATTGAAGGCTCAGTTCTCCAGGTCCCACGTTAGCCAGATGCACAAGGGGGCGCACGTGTCTGGAGTTCGTTTGCAGAGGCTGGAAGCCCTGGCGCGCCCATTCTCTCTCTCTCCCTCGATCTGTCTTTCTGTGTCTGTCTCTCTCAAAAAAAAAAAAAAAAAATCTTAAAAAAAAATATTTTCATTGATTTATTTGAGACAGAGAGAATGGGCACACCAGGGCCTCCAGCTACTGCAAATAAACTCCAGATACCTGTGCCACCTTGTGCATCTGCTTATGTGGGTCCTGGGGAATCCAACCTTGGTCGGTTGGCTGTTCAGACAAGCGTCTTAACCACTAAGCCCTCTCATCAGTCCCTATGCATACAGTTTTGACAATACTCACTAGTTCTCTAAAGGAAATTCTATGAATTCAATCAACATAGGCAAGCCTCAATTTAAATTATATTAACTAAGTAGGTCGTGTAGGAAATAGTGAATATTCACTCTTAAACTATTTGCTTTTGACTGCTTTTTGTGATGTTGGGTAATGTTGTAGTCAGCTACAAAGTTTAGGTGAGGAAGGGATTATTTCAAGCTTGCAGGTCCAGCGGGAGTTCCATCAGTGGTAGAAGAAGCTGCCTCCTTACATCTGAGCAGAGATAGTCCACCAACCAGTCAGCTAACCCCAAAAGAAGCAAGCACAAAACTGACATCAAAAGGCAGCGGGGACCCAGGGAGAGCTCAGACCTTTCTGCGTACCTTCTGGCTGGAAAGTCAGATCCACTGCCAAGACAGCGGGACATTTTGTTTTGACAGGAGATTTTTATCCTCTGTCCGAAAGCTGTGCTCTTTCTGGTCTGACAGCCTGCATGGAAAATCCACAATTCAGCCAGTCACAAATGCAATATTGACCTCAACTGAAATTTTCATTACACACTTATTCACTCCACATCTTTACACACACATGTGTCCTTGTATGAATACATAAACACACATACGTTCTCCACCTCAATATTTTGCTCCTAATTCACATTACACATTGTCTTAGAAGTGGTTTCCCGAAATTATCAAAACTAATGTTCTCTTTGAGTTAATTCATCATCTCACAAATAAAAACATTTACATTAGCCTCGATTAAAGTATATATTTTAACATAAACAATGTATTCCACTGTGATTGCATATGCAATCATATATATTTACATTTCTATGCAATGTTTGTCCACACCTCAAATAGATTTTCTGTGGTCTTTTATTGAACCTTGGGGAGGATGTGTTTGCAAATATTTTCTAAATGAAGGATATATGTATGTATGTATATAATATATATATATGTATATATATATATATATATATATGTTTTAAAAATAATTCTACAAGATAAGATGTGTTAAGATTTTCTTTTTATTCACTAAAGGATTTGAGTAATCCCATGGATTTCCTACTTACCTGTAAGTCACTCATGTTTGCTTTGCTCAGTTGTGTCTCTTTAACATTAAAAAATCTGATCTATACGGAGTATACCATGGTGAATGACAAAAGGACCAGAACCAATTTAAACTTTTCCCAAAGTACAATATTATTTTTCCAGAATCAGTCATATAAACAGCACACTTCCTATGATAATATGAAGTTAGCTTTATCATATTTGAAATTTTCAGAGTCAATTTACTTTTGCGTTTTTAAGAAACTTTCTTAGTTAAATGTTGATTGCAAATGACTATCACAATTTCAATAAGATTGCTCATTGTGGCAAAATTGGACTTGTTTATTTCTAGGAAGGCAATACTCAGGATAACAAGGAAAAATGAATGTAGATTGCCTTATATTTGCATTTAACGGATGTCAGAGTATATTCCAGCATTCACAGTAGCAGTTTGTCAGTGCTTTAAAGAATTCTGCTGAGGAGTTACGTCATGAAAGAAATACAAATTGGGTGCCCCCTACTGATGTTTGGGTTGTCATTACTTTGGTAAGGAGGTGCCTAGGTGAAATTGCAGGGAACGGAACAGTCTATGTACTGTTAGTCTTGGTAATGTCATCTACCAAGTATTTTTAATTCCTAATAAATGTGCTGTATCACTCAGGAGAATAGCCTCTTCCTCGATAGCTTGGAGCCAAGTATAGCAGCCTTCTTGCTTTATATTTTATTTTTTTCCCCATGGTAGTTTCACTATTGCTCAGGCTGACCTGTAATCCACTATGTAGTCTCAGGTGGCCTCAGTTTCACGGCAATCCTCCTACCTCTGCCTCCCAAGTGCTGGGATTAAATGTGTGTGTCACCATGCCCGGCCTAGCCTTCTTGGTTTTGATAACCAGTTAATGACAGTTTGTTACTATGGGGTTACTCTCTCAGAGACAAGTAGAGTCAACCATGAGGTTCATAGCATATGACTATTCTATTCATAGCATATGATTTCAATTACATAGATATGCACATTGATCGAGCACGAAATGTCATTTGTACCAGATGCATTAGCTTAAGTTTTCCTTCTAACGCTATCATTTTTTGCCTTATCCCTAACTTATTATATTTTCTTTTTCAGAAGATAAGAGAGAAGAGTACAAGTTCAAAGAGAGTTGAGAGTCTGGACAGCTTTTTACCTTTTATTTACATAGAAAATTATCAACAATAAAATCCAAAAGAGAAAGCAACAATGTGTGTTTTAGTTGTTTTGAGTGTAATTCTTTTATCTATCCTGTGTGAACGTCCTGTGTTTAAAAATAAGGACAGAAGTTACGTCCATCAGTTTTGGACTGAAATGATGAGCAACTTAATTAGATAAATTTAGTTTCCTCTAGTGTTTGCTTGATGTTTAATTTGAAAATGCTTTTTCATTACAAAGAATTAAACATAAATGCTTCTCTCACTGCTAGCCTGAGGACCTCCTCCAGGGAGTTGGCGGTAGATGCTATGGAGACCAAAGACTTGTCAAAGCAGAAAGTCAGAGGCTGTTTAGAGCTCAACACTAAAGGAGACATAAAATACCTGCCAAGGTTCAGGAAACATTGTGGAAGAGGTGGTGGAAAGAATTGTAAGAACAGTAGGGTGGCAACCTATATTCTGAGATATTGTCCCCCTACCCACAGAGACTGACTGGAGCATTTGTGATCCCACAGTGAATCCCAATGACCCCCTCAGGAGGATTTTCAATGGAATGAGGCAGAGGGAAAATGAGGATATAACTCAATAGGAATATGACCAACATGCAATAAAATAATAAAATAAAGTTTTATTAAAAAAGGGGAAGAAGGGTCGGGAGTGGTGGTCACGCCTTTAATCCCAGCACTCGGGAGGCAGAGGAAAGAGGATCACCATGAGTTTGAGGCCACCCTGAGACTCCATAGTGAATTCTAGGTCAGCCTGAGCTAGAGTGAGATCCTACCTCACAAAAACAAAGACAAAAAAAAAAAAAAAGAAGAAGAAGAAGAAGAAAAGAAAAGTAAAAAAGACAAGAAAGAAAGAAAAATGTGTCTTCACTAAGTACCATGATGCAGGCTTCTCTTGAGTCCAGGATCTTTTGCTGTTTGGGATGCATGTAGAGATCTCAATTTTAAAAAGTATGAAATAACTAAATTTTAACTTCTGGAACTCAATGAGTATCTCCATAATTTGGAATGAACCAGGAGTCTACTTGCAGAAAATATGGATAGCTCAAGCACTGCTGAAGTCAAAGACTCACCACGGCAAGTTTGATAACCCCGGGAGGCTGCAGAAACCAAAATGAAGGATGCGCTGTGTGAGCAGGTGTGGAGTATTTGAAAAGGTAATACGAAAAGATCCTATGGATTAACCCAGCTCTCAGGATGTTTGATATCTTAGAGCTCAGTTGGTTAGCTACTTACATGGCAAGGAAAACGCTTACCAGACAGCATCTGAGATCAGAAAAGAGGAAAAATGGAAAGAAAGGTATTGTCAACATTCATAGACACCTATGTGCTGCAATTATGCTTTACTATTTGTCAATAAAGCTGAAAAATGTTTTGCCAAGACAATGGTACATGACAAATAAAGGCCAGGTATGTGTAAGCATGCTTAGATGATAGTTTTCTTAGAAATACCACTGTCTAAGAAGTTTGGAGATTATTTTTAAAATCTTATTCAGCATATGACTATGAGTACATAGATGTATAATTAAAATTATTAATTGTTCTCTCTTTAGTTCAAAGCTAAATGATTATATCTTCCCAGTCAATATTTTATTTGAAATTAAAGTATTAAAAATTAATTTTCCATAATTACTCTCCATTGAAATGAATTATTCAAAGCTAATATGTAATGATTCTGGTACAAATTTTTCCTTTTTTGTTCTGTGGTAAGTTATTTAATTGTTTAAACAGTCAGATTTCTACATAGGAACTAATATTCCTTGGGAAGAAACAGGCTGTTTCAATATAGGGGAAGCTTAATAGAGAAAGGTTTAGAAATGACTACAGTATAACATCAGGAGCATCAGATATCTATATATCTGCTAAGCACATCCACCCTCATTCAAGGGTTCTATAAATTACGCCATGCTTTTGACTTTGATCTTGAAAAAAATATTTTAGATTAGGAAAAATATGCTATTCATAATTCTCATCATATGATGACAGGGCAGTATGAATTGTATCCCTGTGAGGGAAACCGGTTTATCTGGGTAAAAAATAAATAAATAAAGGCAATCAAAGTTTACACCTTCTTATGCCAAAAATGATCTAGAATACTTTATACCTTTGTGATTATATTATTTCAGATAACTCCTTCTTCCTGAATCCAATCAATACCATTAATTCATACTATAATAAATTCACCCTGACAACTTTCCATAGCTGACTTTTAGGAATCACACAATTTTTGCTTATTGCTAATAAGAAAAAAGCTGTTATCTAGAGAACTACTGTTAATTTCCTCAGCATTGTAGTTACACTCCAATGGTTTTACAGTTGTAGCTTAATATACGTACATTTTTATTTAAACATACAGTGGATTGAAACAAAAGTGACAACAACAAAAGCTCATGAATATAGGATGAGGATCTAGTGGGAAGAAAAAGGATTTAGTTGGAGGAGAGGAGGATTACAGAAGGCAGTTGGGGGAAGTGGATTCTTGATTTTCTGTATTTATAAAGATAACAGATAAATACTTAAACATCAACATGAATGTAAGATCATAAAATTATAATTTTATCACATAAATTTATAGCAAATTAATGAGTTAAATATTAGTTGATTTTATAGTTATGGGCTGAAAAGCATTGAATTAAATAAAACAAAATTTAAAACTAAGATATTAAGTAGGGAAACATAAAACTTTCAGGCAGTAATTTTGCAAGAAATACATTATACTGAAATATTTATTTATCTCTTTATAGTTCTTCAGGAAAAGAAATTACATTTCTCAAAATTGAATGCATTATAACATACTAGAAAAAGCTGCCAGCATGGGTACTTATTATTAATGATAATATAATTCTATTTCAATTATATTATCACATATACAGGTGATATTTAAAATGTCATTATCAGTGTTTAAAAGAACATAAAAGAGCTGCATTTTCCATCATAAAAGTCCCATTTTATTTTATTAATTTAAAGTGGATGACAAACAGTTATTTTTTTCAGATCACATCCATAATTAAACTTTGCTCATTATTAACATAAGCCTTTTGGCAATTAAAATGTCAATCACAACTTAAACTTCTAATAAGGAATAAGACATTGCTGTTTCAAATTATTTTTGGGAGAATGCAGGTATAATCTACAATGGAAAATTACTAGGAGCAATGTAAAGTGTCTTGCAAATATTACTTTGACTCATATATAAGAATTACAGGGCCAGACAGATGGCTTAGCAGTTAAGGAGCTTGCCTACAAAGGCTAAGGGCCCAGGTTCTATTTCCCAAGACCCACATAATCCATATATACAAGGTGGCATGCGCATCTGTTTTGTTCTTTTTTTTTTTTTTGTGTAGTAGCTGTAGGTCCTGGAGTGTCCATTCTCTTTCTCAAATAAATAAATTGAATTAACTACAAAAAAGAGTTACAAAGACAATTTGGAGTCCTTGAAATATTTCAGAAGTAGAGAATGAAAAACAGAAGTCAAGTCCAGGGCTGCCTGAAACTGCTCACACACATAGTTATCTCAGCGAGTGGACATAGAGGACTCATCTAAGAATAGTCTCTCTATTTAGGCTTTCATTTCCGTGTGTAAAGGATATGCACTTCTCTTGAATTGTTCAAACATTTCCAGCTGTGGTATGTGAAATATAATTTATGTGTTTTGTGGTTCCCACAGCGAGAGTCTAGACATCTTTTCTGATTATAAATACTCTACATTGGCTGAAAAGCTCTTCTTACAGAGTAGTTAAGTGAGACAATTGTCCAGATGTTAGGGTAAATATTGGTGTTAGCCCAGACTTGTGGAATACTTACCTTTAATTAAGATTAAGGAGTAAGTCTTTCTCAGTAGGGTTCCTATTGTCCTTATGTGTACCTCTACTTGTAAGGACATGTTGCCTTTTGGTTGACGCTGAAACTGGAAGACACTCATTGTTTTAAGTGTGGTGTGTCTCTGTGCTCAATATCATTTACTGCTAAAATAACAACAACAACAACAAAATTAAAAATAGCAATGACTGAAGAATTAGGCTGTTAACAGTAAAAAGAAACATAAACCCTTTCTTCAGAATATATTTGCCCATTTGACTGAAGCATTTATATTTTCTGTTATCTGCTTTACAAAAAAGCAGCTTTCAATAAAGTAAAATAATACACTTTAACAAACCACTTTTGACTTCTGACATTGTCCAATATTGCCAGACAAAAACTGAAGTAATAACATGCCTCACACTGTCTGAGTTGTCATTTTTTATACATAAAAATATTCATGCTTTGCAAACAATGAAAACACAGCAAACCTTGAATTCTTATAATTCCTAAAATCTAAATTCCAAGAATAATTACTTCAATGAAGCACCTTCTCTAACAGTAAAAACAATAGTACAAATATAGAAGCCTGGAGGTTTGAGTAGCCATTCATCTATCCTGTGATAATATGCCAGGAACACGGTGGACTATGGCAACATGAGAAGAATACAACCTGATCCTCGTCCTCAACTCCTTAGGAATGGTGTTGACCTTTCTCCTCCCAACTCAGGTCTGAAGAGTAGACACTGTGTTGGATATTCATTGAAAGAAAGAATGAAAAAAAGAATGATAGAAAGAAAACAAAAAGAAAGGATCTGAAAGGAAAGAGGGAAGGAAGAGAAGAGAAAGGAAGGGAAACCAAGGGAAAGAAGTGTACTAGAGTTTATGAACACACAAATTAACATTGAGCTTGATATAATATTTTACATAGAAAATTCATATTCCAGGTGTATAAGACCTGTATTTAGTCACATCGTATTAGAAAAAGAATGTCTTCTCTTACCCTCCATATAACACTCAATAAACATATTCCAAACCACTTTATTAATGAATCTAACTCTAACCAATACCATAATTATTGAGATGTATGTATCTTTAAGCAAACACTGGAAGAAGTTTAATTAAATATATATATATTTGTGTGTGTGTGTGTGTGTGTGTGTGTGTGTGTAAGGGGTACATGGGCTGGAGAGATAGCTTAGCAGTTAAGTTGCTGGCCTGCAAAGTCAAAGTACCTTGGTTTGATTCCCCAGTACACATATAAGCCAGATGCACAAAGTGGTGCATGCATCTGCAGTTCATTTACAGTGGCTGGAAGCTCTGGAATACCCATTCTCTCTTTCTGTCCCACTCTTCCAATTTCTCAAATAAATAAATAAAAGATCAGGGGTGGAGAGATGGCTAAGCAGTGAAGGTGCTTGATTGCAAACCTGATAGGTCTGGGTTCAATTCCCAAACGCCCTCATAAAACCAGTTGCACAAAGTGGCGCATGTGTCTGGAGTTCTCTTGCAGTGGCAAAAGTCTCTGGCACACCCATTCCCTTTCTGTCTGATTCTCTCCCCACCATTCCAAATAAATAAATACAACTATTTAAAAATATATATATAAATGATACATCTTCATCATATATAAACATCTCAAATACAAGTACATGCAAAAAATCTTTTTGAGGACATCTTACCTATTTACAGAGAAACAAAACAGGACTGATGTGTGAGTCAGGTTTTATTTGGAGACTATACAGTTTTTGTTTGCTTATTTGCATACATAACACTCGAGAGCATGGTGAGTTTATAGGTTAATGGAATAGACATTATGTAATAAACTGCAACTCTTATAGCCTGAAACTCTTTTGATTGACAAGATAATTTTTATGGCAACAATATACTTAACTCATGACCTTTTAGAAATGTGCAGTAGTTTACACATAAGACCTAGAAGTTATTATGTAAGGATATTCAAGAAGTCAACCACAGTTTTAAAAAAAAAAAACAAAAAACTTATTACATGAATACCACAAAGCCTTGTTTAAAAGAATATATATTTGCTTTAACATTCCAACACTCATAACATTTTCTGCATTTGTTAAAACATTTTAAGTTATTATAATGGTCAATGCACACATGGAAAACAGTTGTCTACATGGTATTTTCTACAATTTGAATGAAGCTCCTCCTAAATTCAGGTGTTGTTAATATGTTAGCACTTAAAGATGAGGTTGTTAACTGAAAATTGGCCATTCAAAGTCCACCCTAGCGAAGAGAATCAGAGAATTTAAAGATGATGCATACGGCAGTTGGCTAGCCTGTGCTTCTCCCATTTTCACGTGTGGAATGGCCACAGAGCCAAGACCAGAACTCTTCTTCTCTGCAGCCGCACTGTGGGACACATCGCTCCTATACAGGCTGTCACTCTGAACTATGCTGCTTTCACCTAAGAAGCCACATAAGAATGCTGCACATACCCCAAATGGTTCAGCATTTTCATCACATTTATGACATCATGTTGCAATTTCAAAAGCAAACAGAAACATCCATGTACATGATATCAAGTTCATTCCATCTCCACAAAAGGTGTGAAAAACAAGGTTTAGGCGAGTACCTATTCTAGTTTCAGAATTCTTCTATAACATGATAAAATTAATTCCGAAATTACCTCTTGAATTAATAAAACACTAGTTTATGACATGTGGTGTGTGTATGTGTGTGTGTGTGTGTGCATGTGTATTTATCTGTGGATTGCAGTGTGTACAGATATCAATATGTGAGCAGGTCAAAATGCATGTATGCATACATAAAATGTGGAGGACAGAGGACAACTTTGAGTAAAGAACCATCCATCTTCTTCAAAACAAAGTCTCTTACTAGGGCTGGATAGGTGGCTCAGCGGTTAATTGCTTGCCTGTGAAGCCTGAGGACCCCGGTTTGTGGCTCGATTCCCCAGGACCCACGTTAGCCAGATGCACAAGGGGGCACGTGCGTCTGGAGTTCATTTGCAGTGGCTGGAAGCCCTGGTGCACCCATTCTCTTTCTCTATCTGCCTCTTTGTTTCTGTGTCTGACACTCTCAAATAAATAAAAGTACCAAAAAAATTTTTTTTAAAAAAGTCTCTTACTAACTTGGAACTCGCCTTATTAATGTAAACAAAATATAAGGAATTTTCTTTCTTTGCCTTCTCAGGACTGAAATTGCAAGGATATGCTGGAGAAAAAGTATGTAGCACAGTGGTTGTTTCTCAAGGTTTCAGTACCTGTTTAACTTCTAGCACACAAATTCAATTTCCTGGTTCTATAAGGCTTGTCCAAATTGTATTCTGCAGTTGCTATAAGAAGTAGCTCCCTTGCTGTGACTATGCATTATCCCCTGACTAGTTCATCCTGGTGTCATATGGGTCAATATAGTGCTTTTATTCACACAGGTAGAGAGTATTTTATTTTTAATATCATCCCAATGGTTTCAGATGAAGAAATATCGAAAAGCTATGGTGAACTGTACCAAAAGCTTCTCAATCCACAGGTATGAGCTCATATGGCCCTCATGGGACAACCAACTTAAGATAGAGCTATGTGAACATAGACAATTATACAAAATAGTCTCTTGATTTGAACTTAAAATGCTTGACTGCATCATTTCAAGGTGTAAGGTTTACTCAGTGAATCAACTTATGTTAATTATGACTTCTTACTTTCCCATTATATAGCTCAGTTGTAACTGGCACAATAATGGTTTGAGGAATATATGAACTTTACAAAACGAATAATTTCTGGAATTTCATTTTGTATTTACTTTGTTTAGTAAAATTCAGTTGTTGTGTTTATCTCCTTGATAAGTTTATTAATATTATCTCTGTAGCAAAATGTAATTTGTCAAAATTGCATAAGTTGACAATGGGACTGTAAAGACTTTGCAGTAAGTCTTGCTTCACAAGACCTCCAGAACCCATGTAAATCTAGAAACAAAAGTTCATGACTATGGTTAAGCAAATATCTATGCAGTGAAGCATGGAGCATTTAGGATAAATGCCCAATAAAGAAACAAGTGGGCTGGGCATGGTGGCACACACCTTTAATCCCAGCACTCGAGAGGCAGAGGTAGGAGGATCATTGTGAGTTCGAGGTCACCTTGAGACTACATAGTGAATGCTAGGTCAGCCTGGACTAGAGTGAAACCCTACCTCCAAGAGCAACAACAACAACAACAACAAAAACAACTGGGTCTGATGGTAGCTCTACATCCATCATTGTCAGGAACCCCCATATTGATTTCCATAGTGGTCATACAAGTTTACATTCCCACCAAAAATGGATGAGGGTTCCTTTTTCCCCACATCCTCACAAGCAGGGGTCTAGGATAATCAGAAGCAACCATCCAGACAAGAAATACACACCAGTGCAATGGTGATACAGAGCCTTGGTGGGTAGCCAATAGCTTTCTGATTGTCTAAGACATGCACTCAGTGTAAAAGAAGCCAAACCCGAAATTGGGAACTAGATCAGAATCCTATAGAGACAAAGATTATGCTCTCCAGTGTCAAGATCTCACTACTCTTTGGCTAAAACTGGGGTTACATATATCAAAGTCTCCCTAAATTAATAACGCTTATCCCATTTAAATTATGCTGACTTCACTGTCCATTGGAGAATCTGTTCTTCTTTTTCATAAGGTAGTAAAACCTGAGGAGATAAACTACCCCTCCCAATTCATCCAAGCCCCAGCTGAAACCACAGAGGAATTGGGGAGATGAACAAAAGTGTTGCTTCCATGCTGAACCTGATAATTAGTACCAGGGTGAAAGAGATAGACCCTGATGATTCAAATCATTTACCAAAGCAAAGATCCAGAGACTTTTAAAAGCTCATCACTGAAGTAGACTTACAACTCACTCACCACAGCTCAGGGAATTTTGTGGAAGAGCGGGAGGAAAGATTGTAAGAGCAACAAATTGAGACATCATGCCCAGAAGCATCCCTCCCTGACTGCCAAATAAAACCTGCTGCTCCTACAACTCATAACCCGCAACCCCATGGGGAATATCTGCAACTCCACTGAGAAGGGGGTCCCCAGTGGAGTGGGGGCAGGGATGAGAGAAAAGAGGGTACCAACGCATGGTACATCCATATGAAATATGTTGTTACAAATAATAATTAAAAATTAAATGAATCAACAAGAGGGTCTACACCCTTTAAATTATGTCTAAATTACTGATTACTCCATGTAAACACTTCACTCTCCATTGGAGATTCTGCTTCTGTTTTTCAGATGGGAGCAGCATCCGTGGAGATAAACAACCCAGTGCACTTCACCAGGGCCCCTGCTGAAACCACGGAGGAACCGTGAAATGAGAAAGAGTGCTTCCTGATACTGGCGCAAGAATGAAGGAGACCGACACCGAGGACACTCATCACATAGCAAACCAGAGATCCAGAGGCTGCTAAGAGCCCATCACTGAAGTAGACTTAAAATGCACCCAGCATGATGCAGGGAATTGCGGGAGAGGGGGAGGAAAGATTGTTGGAGCCACAGGCTGGGAGATTAGGCACAGAGACACTGGCTCTCCCCCATAACTGATGGTTGCCCCCACAATGCATAGCCCACAAACCCCACGGGGTTGACCTGCATCCCCAAGGAGGAAGACCTCTTCAGAAAAGTGGTAGGGAGGAGAAGGATGGTGCCAACATGAGTTGTTTACATACTAAGTATATCCATGTCTAATAAAAATGAATAAAATGTTAAATGAATAAAAATGAAGGCTAGGACTGGAGAAATTGATCAGCAGTTAAAGTACTTGCCAGTAAAGCCTAACAACCCTGGTTTAATTTTCCAATACCCACATAAAGCCAGGTGCACAAAGTGACACACGTATCTGGGTTCATTTGTAGCAGAGGGAGGTCCTGGGGCACCCATTGCCTTCGTTTTTCTTTTTTTCTATTTGTCTTTCTGCTTGAAAAATCACTAAATAAAGAAAAAAAAAATTTTTTAAAAAGGCTAAACTCTATGTTGTCTAACAACACCTTAAAAAATAATGGTGAGTGTGTAATTAAAACCTGACTACAACAGATGGTAAATGTGTGTGTGTGTGTGTGTGTGTGTGTGTGTGTGTGTGGTATTACTTGTTTAATTATTGACTTAAAAACAAGTGTTATAAATAATTCTTTGTATTTAGATATAGATAAATTTCAAAGTAAATCAAGCCTTTTTATAAACCAACTAAACTTTTAGTACAAAATGAAGGTTATCTTGAAAAGGAACTTTCCATGAAGGTAGCCTTTGAGGATTATTAAAATGGCGCGTAGTCCTTTATTACACAAAGCTACAAGCTGCGGATACTGAAAAGGAACCTTCAACTTCGAGTGACTGTGTGGTGCCAGGCCTGCACTAAAACTAATTAGAATCACTTTCTTGGACAATGGTCAACTTGGCTTCATAGTTAAAAAATTACCTACAACCTTGGGAACTAATTTTTTTCCCGTAAATACTTGGGATTATTTATTCTTTCACAGGATATGGGCAGCTTTTTCTTTAAATTAATGCCAAATTGCAATCCACACACCTACAATATTTGACTTTACCAAGAATTTTTGGCTTACAAATGTTTGCCAATTTTGGTATCTTCAAATTTGAAAGGATTTTGTTTGTTCCTTTACCTGTTTTTTTTTTTTTAATTTTATTTTTGTTTGTATTATTTATTTATTTTTATTTTTTGTTCATTTTAGGAAAGGTCTTATTCTAGCCAAGGATGACCTAGAATTCCCTATAAAGTCTCAGGCTGGTTTCAGACTCACAGTGATTCCCCTAACTCTGCCTCCCAAGTGCTAGGATTAAAGGAATGTGCCACCAAACCCTGTTGCCAATCTGTTATTGAGACAAATTTTTTAATACATATCTCATGATAACCTCTTTGTTGAACTTCATCTCCCATAACCACTGGATGTTGCAATTGCAGGCAGGCGCCACTTGGCCTTGTTTAAGCCTTTTAGAATGATTTATTTAGCTCGGTTGTGTTATTAGTGTGTTGCAAATTTTGGCATTTACTTTCTCACTGTTGGGACAAAATATCTGACCAGAGGCAAGTTCTGGAAGGAAAGAGCTTATTTTTCAGTTTACACTTTGGAAAAAAATCCGTCGTGCTTGGGAAAGCATGGCAGAAGTAGCAAGCCAGCATTGCATGTGCAGATGGGTCAGCAGGAAGGAGGTAGAGAGGGAGTAAGCAGGGCTGGACTGTCTCACCCCAAGATCCATATCCACTGACATATTTCCTCCAGAAAAGATCCTCCTCATCAAAGTTGTTCTAAACCTGCCTGAATTGCAACACCAACCGGGATTAAGTATTCAACCACACGAGTCTACAGTGGACAGTTTACATGTAAGCTGTCACATTCTACCTCCTGACCTGATATAGTCGAGGCCATCTTATAGGTCTCCATAGACTTTATCTGTCCAAACACTGAGACTCAAGGCAGTCTCTTAAGTATGAACCCATGTAATATCAAAACAAAAGTTATAAACTTCCAACAATTGCTGACAGAGAGTGAACATCCCTCTTCCAAAATGAAGGAATTGGGCCAGGCGTGGTGATGCACGCCTTTAATCCCAACACTTTCAAGGCAGAGGTAGGTGGATCACCATGAGTTCAAGGCCACCTCAAGACTACATAGTGAATTCTAGATCAGCCTGAGCTAGAGTGAGACCCTACCTCAAAAAAAAAAAAAAAAAAATGGAGGGATAGGGTTATAACAAAACTAAAACTACATATATATATATATATATATATATATATATATATATATATATATATATATATATATATATGGTATATATACCAAAGGATCAAAGCAAGACCAAAAACCAGCAGAAACATCAATTCTCACAGCTCCATGTTATCTGGAACTCTTGAAAACAATCCTCTGGGCTCTAAAGGCTTGGTTAGTTTTTCCCCTCTGGCAGGGTTGCCTGTAGCCTCTGTAAGTGGTCCAGATACACCCAAGTCTTAAGACTTTCTTTTTTTGAGGCAAGCCCAACAAATTGCCTTTTTTAAACAGGTGAGTGAGAAAGTGAGAGGGAGAATTGGCATGCCAGTGCCGCCAGCCACTGCACCGGAACTCCAGAAGTGTGTGCCCCCTTGTGCACATGCACGACCGTGTACACTTGTGCCACTGTGCATCTGCCTTATGTGGGACCTGGAGAGTCAAACATGAGTCCTTAGGCTTTGCAGGCAAGACCCTTAACTGCTATACCATCTCTCCAGCCCTGATGATTTTCTTGACTAAAGTCCTTTGGTTCTGACATCTGTGGCATGTGATCTCCATGGCAAATTGGGATTCATCTCCACAGCCTCTCACAGTGGCCTCACTGCATGACTTCAACCCTGCCTCATAGTGTTTAACTTAAGTGGTTCTCTGCAACTGGGGATGAATTACTCTTTAACATTCTTCATCTTAGACCTTTCATTCTTTCAAAATCTGTACAATATAGGCAATGCTGATAAGTTCTTGTTTCAAGTTAGGATGAAGCCTGGTGCCCATGAAACACAGCAGCCTCTGTATGTTGGCCTTGGGGAGCAGAGTCCCCCTGCAGCACCATCTCTTCAGACCTGTTCCTTTCAAACCAATTTGTAATCTTCCTATCTTGAGCTATTAGTGGGTTAGTCTTTTCCCACAGGATGATTTTCCCACTATCCCACAGTAGAGAAGTTGGAATATCTTTAAGGCAGTGATCTATTTAACAATGACAAGAAAAACAACTGTGGTTTGGGATCTTGAAATGTTATACTTTCTTACATGTCTTTTTGTGACAATGTGATGGATATATTCTGTTGTCAACTTGATCAGATTGGAAATCAAGTAAAAGACTTGCCACTTGGGATATCTATGAGGGTGTTTGTTGGAATTATTTATGTAGGAAGGAAGAGCTACTGCACAGTGGATGTCCCATCAAATGGTGGGCAATATATAAATGCCCATATTTCTTACTGGCACTTGCATCTCTCCAGCTTCAACAGCCTCCCAGTGTGGGTAATGACGAGTAACTGCAGAAATTTTCCTGACTTTAGCACCAGATTGGGACTGCTGAGGCTTCCAGCTTTATGGACTGAGCAGCTGTCAGGTTCATGAGTCTCCAGCCTTCAGACAACTGCATGGACTGAGCAACTATTGGGTTCTCCAACTCTCTAGCCTTCAGACAGATATTGATGGTCTGTCTGCTCATCCAACATACTGGGGTATTTATCTTATAATTTCTGTTCCTCTAGACAACTCTAATACCTCCACACTTCAGCATTCTACTTTCTTTCATTGTAGATTTGGGTCAGGACAACCAGGAATTTACCACACAGCTCCAATACTATTCTGCCTTAAAGTTTCCTGTGCCAAACACACTACTAACTTTTTTTAACACTAAAATTTACTCAACTTCTCAGGAAACAGGCAGAATCCACACAGGGTCTTTGCCAGAGCATCACTGGAAATGTAACTGGCCCAGTTACAGGTAATTTACATTTCCTCTGTGATACCTTACAATCATGATTGTATCCACATGTACAATCAATGATTTGTCCTGTGAATATGGAGCTCTATTGCAATAAGAACATAGGTTATTGGGGGATAGACATCATTCCTATTCATAACACTTGATGCCCAGATTATGAATTTATCCAAGGGAAACATAGGATGATGTACTGAAATCTAATTTTTAGCATATATTTCATATTCCCATATATTGTTCCTGCCCAGAAAAGTGTCACTGCCTTGCTGACATTGTAATTTGTTCAAGAATATCCAGCCACTCTATTAAGCTAAGTGCTTCTGGACAGTGAGGGATATGAGAGTTACTGTGAATTCCAAGAATGTGGTTCCATTGCCACAATTCACGTGGTGTTGGATGAGTTCTTGGATTAGAAGTGCTACTATAGGTAACATAACGATGGCTGCTTTATTATCTGTAGTTATCGGGAACTGATTACATGTATACAGTATATCTCCCAGTAGGAGAAAATAATGGCATTGGAAGTTTAATATATAAGTATACTGTTGTCAGAAATAATTCTTATGACACAGGAAGTTGTGTCGTATCGGGGGCAAAGGATTGTTGGATACTTGCCTGCAGCTTTGACCAGATCACTGGTGCTGAGTATAAGCCTTTACTGTTGATCTAATATGTAACCTCTGTTGTGACCACCAGGAGTACTTTACTTCTCAGAATGCTAGACAATGAAGGAGGAAAGTAGAGGATTACAAAGTTAGACACCTACTCACTTGGCCATTAAAATGTTTGTCTGCTACATCTCCCCTTGTTAAGCATATTCAAGGAAACATAAAAATCATTGTTCTGCATGCTTCTTTGGAAATATCTCTTTGCCAAACATCACTGTTATGTTTTGAATCATGTTCTTGAAGAAATGTTAAACATCCACTCATACCATTAACTGTCAGTCATATAGGAAGACACAAAACTTGAACAAAATCTCACAGCTAAAATGTGCAGTTTGTGCACTGCTCAAAATAACTGCTTTCAGTCATGAAGGCAAGGTGACTTACTCCCATATGGACAGGTAAACAATTTCTCTGAATAGCTCCCTTTTAGCTAATGATGGAATCTGCTTCCACAGGTTCTAGATATTCTATTGTTACACCTTTTTAATCTTTGTCTTTTCTGTGAAATTCAGCTTTCTGAAAAGCATGTTAGAAAATTAATCCCAGAGAGAGGATTTGGAAATGACAGAACTCACTTTATGAGCTTCCCTTCTCATATGCATAACAGATTACAGCCTGAGTACATGGCTTAAGTTCTACTTAATTCTCCCACTTGCCTATGGCTTGGTCTCTTTAGCTTGTATTGGTCATTAATTACTTTAAATTTTTAAACTACTATATTTACTAAATTATGTATGGCCACAGATAATTCCATATCAAATTTTTCTGTGATATAGTGACTTTCCAGTTTGGATATATGTTGTTTCTGGTTGATTCTTTATCTTCATTAATGGAAAAATAACTGCAACATACCTCCTACCCTATACAAAAATTAACTCAAAAAGGCTGAATACCCAAATAAATCTATGAAACATTGTGAGTTTCCAGAACTTCCATTTATTCAAGTTCCTTTTATGCTGGGTACAAATCATTACCCATTAACAAGGTTTGAGTTTTACCAAGTAGATCAATGCTCTGGTAGACATGAGAGAATAACTCTGCACCTGCATAGTAACTTTTAATGATGCCTTATTAACGCAAATATTTTAGCTTGTAAACATTCTTAAATATTTTCAAGGTGCATATAACATAATGTGGATGGATGTTAATAAGGTCGTTTTTCATTCATTATTAGTATTTTCAGAATTAAGGGAAAATTTTAACAAGGCCAATTAAGTTATGATTACAAAAGACTATACAGTGCTTAGAGACCTCTAATGTACTTAAATCTAATGAGAAAATTGGTGTTGGTGGAGAAATTTTCTCATTTATTATTTTGTTCTATGAGCTACTCTAATTATATAGATATACTCACTTAAGTATAATCAGAATTTATAAGGTCACATCCAGTGATTCTCTGATTTTACACTATAGTAAATAGTCAATCATAATGATTCTATATTCTGCTGCAGAAGAGAGTTATATTTCAAATTGTTCCTGATTGCATATCATGACTAAAATATTGAGTTATTAGTCTACTACTGGAATATGCAAACATGGATGTTTTATTAAACCAATCTGAGTGGGTGGTTAATAAATGTTGCTGCTGATTTTATTATCATCAAGTATAATTGGCTGGATGCTTTCTATTTAAAATTTTTACTACCAATATCAAAGAAAAAATATCAATTGATTTATATATTGCTAGTGTGATATTAAGTATTAGACTTTTACCTCTCTTAGACAAGCAATTCCTTTTACGCTGACATTCATTTAGGAGTCTTTTTCAATCACCTAAGTGGTCTCTTGTTTCAACTCTTGCTATTCAATATATTTATTTCAGCAGCAAGTTTTCATTTCAAAATTAAGAGAAATCATGTCCCTAAGATCTGAAAACTGAAGGCTTTTTAATAATATTACAAAATCAAAAACAACTCCTTAAGATAAATTTCAAGGCCCTGAGTGATTGAAATGTCCATCTGCCAACTCTTTAACTGGATTTTTTGTTATTGTGCTATAAAATCCTCTATTTCTTTGAAGTTTCTGATCTCAAATATATGATAATTCAAATCCTCAATTTCTACACATTTCTGCTCACAAGTCATTGTCCAAGAAGTGTTCCTTAAATTTATATAAAATAAAAGTACAATGTATACACATAATTCTTCTTTTGTTTTTAATTTTTATTAATCACAGTTCACAACTGTCCTAGGTACTTTGTTCATTTTGCCTGTTTCCACCCATGATGTAGAGGGGACAGGACTCCTCTGAACAGTTACTTAATGATATGACAACGAGTGTGTGATGTGACAACCAATGAACATTTGACAAGAAGATTGATGAGGATTAATTCTATTTTTAATTTGTTTTAAAGACATAAGACTACCATAAATTTATGCCTATGCACACATATATGCATTTTACTTGCTAGAAACTTAGTTAAATTCTTTTAATTTCTTCTTTAGAATGTCTATGGTGAAAAAAACAATACTGAAAGAAATTTTTAAAAAGTGAATAAAACCAAGATATACTGTGGATTTTAAAATGGCTGATAAATTCCAAGTGAAATTTAAATTATTATATGTTATAACTAAACTCTATAGAGCTTACTATGACATGGGGAATCCAATGCTTTCAGTATGGTGAGTTATTATTAAATTAGATTACCAAAGTTTAGTACTAGTGTATCTCAATGAAGATACTTTCTTTAATGTGACTTTTTATTATATCTAATTATTTCTTTTATATTAATAATAATATTCCTAGAACTTAGGGAATGAAATAAGAAAATACACAAATGATTCAACTCATATGATTGTTATATGCAAGATCTAAAAGATAGATGCTTAGTAATACCGAATGTAAATTTTAAAAATATAGATTGAAATCTACAATATCAGATAAACATCAATATATCAGGGCTGAACTTTTGTGAACAGGGAATGTTTTTGATTCAATTGGTTTGGCAAGGAGATAGCAGTGAAAATTTATGGTAGAAGCCTTGTTTGAATAAAATGATTCTATAAGGGCTGGAGAGATGGCTTAGCGGTTAAGCGCTTGCCTGTGAAGCCTAAGGACCCCGGTTCGAGGCTCGGTTCCCCAGGTCCCACGTTAGCCAGATGCACAAGGGGGCGCACGTGTCTGGAGTTCGTTTGCAGAGGTTGGAAGCCTTGGCGCGCCCATTCTCTCTCTCCCTCTATCTGTCTTTCTCTCTGTGTCTGTCGCTCTCAAATAAATAAATAAAAAATATTTTAAAAAATGATTCTATCAGCTTTTTAAAAGAAATATTTTATTTATTCATTTATTTACGCAAGAGAGAGAACGAGAGGCAGGTAGAGAGAAAGAAAGAATGGGTGCACCAGGGCCTTTTGCCACTTCAAACAAACTCCAGACTCATGTGACCCCTTGGGCATCTGGCTTATGTGGGTGCTAGGGAATAGAACTGGGTTCCTTACACTTTGCAGGCAAATGCCTTAATCCCGTTCAGCCATTTCACCAGCCTGACTCTATCGGCTTTTGAGCCACAAGGAACTATTCATAGGAAAGAATCAAAATAGGTCCTGAGAATGGACCTTGCAAACTGTTTTCCCATGAAAAACAACATTTCAGGAGAGTGATTATGGCCCTCTGGACTGCAGGGTGTTGAGCGGATGTTGTGGGGTGACTCTGCACTTGGCTGTGATGGGTGTGGGAAGTGAGAGCCGCACCAGGGTCAGGCATGGCACGTCGCTTGCCCTGCCTAAGAGAAAGCATATTTAAAAGTTTAAAGCTCTGTATTTGGATAGATTTTAAAATAAACACAATGTGGGTGTATGGGTAGTTCACTTGATGAATTACCTGTGCTGGGCTATAGCCATAGCATGCAATTTAATATTAACTTGATGTTGTGGTGAAGGTAGATGTGGTTCAGATCAATTAGCAGTAAATTTGGAAGTGTGGGAACATCCTAGGTCTTCTGGCTGAGTCTGATTCTATCACATCTTAGACTTCTCATATTTTAATATTTAAAATTCACATTTTAATAATTAAAAAAAACACATCTTTAGATAGTACACTGAAATTTCATTCTGCCCTTCCAACATGTTCTGCAATTTAGAAATTTCTTAATCCAAGTCAAAAATTTGTTTAAGGCATATTGGTAATACATCTGTTCTGTGTGCATGTTATTATGTGCATATATATATATATATATATATATATATATATATATATATATATATATATATTCATCTACCTGTCTTTCTAAATTTCTATGTACACAGACAACATAGAAAAATGTTGGGTGCTGAAAAGGTACATTTGACCTCCTTGATCTTTTTTTAACAAAAATGTTTCTTCCCAAAAGAGCCATATTAAATCTCTATAATCTGTGACTATTTCCATATTCAGTAAGAGTGTCTTTGACAATGTTCTGAGGAACATTAAGATGAGACACTGATCATAGCTTGTGATTCTCAAAAAATTATAAAAGATGGACATTTGGAGAATGGATAACAGGTCAGGAAGTTTACATATGTAAATAGGAACTTGATACTAGAGGTCATAGGGAGCTGTTTTTCCCTTGTTAACATGTGCAGACATAATGAGAGGTTGGCAAGCTACTGCTTAGAAAAGAGCTGTCACCTGGACGTGATCAACCTGGCACACTGACAAAGAATTCCTGGGACTACAGTGCTGCAAAATGGAGCTTGTGTGGACTAGAGATGGCCCTGGGTGGTGGTATTTGGATACAGCAGCTAGGATGGACTGATGCAGTCATGGAGTTTGTCTGCAAAACCCAGTGTTATGCACACTTATAAGAAACACAGAGGCAAAGACACACACAGAGAAAGAAGTGATTGCAGAGGCCAAGGGTTATTTTCACACAAACACATGGCCGAAAGCTAGATAAGACAAGACATGAATCCTCCTCTGGATCCAAAAAGTGAATATAACCCTCCAACATCCCACTTTAGGAAGAACCATAAGATAAAGTCTATTATTTGAAGATATCCATTTTGAGGGTATTTTTAACTGTTCATACTGAAATTCTTCATACATATACACAATATACTTTGATCGCAATTCCCTGCTACAACATTTTTTGTCCCCTCTACCTAATCATTATTCTACTGAATGCCTTCTTCTTTCAACTAGTCTGTTTCCTATTTTGATATCTTTTTTCCTTTTTAATTAATTTATTATTTATTTATTTATTTATTTTTTACATTTTTTTCTTTTTTATTTTTTTCTCAATTTGTATTAACATTTTCCATGATTATAAAAAAATATCCCATGGTAATACCCTCCCTCCCCCACACTTTCCCCTTTGAAATTACATTCTCCATCATATCCCCTCCCCATCTCAATCATTCTACTTACATATATACAATACCAACCTATTATGTACCCTCCTCTCTTCCTTTCCCTTCCCTTAGGCTTTTCTGGCAAACAGCATAACTGCTGAGCCATCACTCCAGCCCAGCTTTCCACCTTTCACTTTCTTTTTCTTTCTTTCCTTTTCTTTCTTTCCTTTTCTTTCTTTCCTTTTCTTTCTTTCCTTCCTTCCTTCCTTCCTTCCTTCCTTCCTTCCTTCCTTCCTTCCTTCCTTCCTTCCTTTCTTTCTTTCTTTCTTTCTTTCTTTCTTTCTTTCTTTCTTTCTTTTCTCTCTGTCTTGCTTGCTTAATGAGGTGTGTATGTGTGTGTGTGTGTGTGTGCGCGCACATGTGTGTATGTGTTATGCACATGTGTGTGCCTTGCCATACCCCGTATGCTTACCTGCAGCAAGAGTTGCTCACCTGTGGCGGATCTGAGGGATGTGTCACAATCAGTCTTTAATATGGGCATATTTTGATCTGGAATCTCCCGTTTCACTAATTCTGGAGTAGAGCTTGTGGGGCTCTGAGGAGTCTTGCATCTTTGCTACTTTGGCCTTTCCCAGATGGACTTAGGTTACAGTTGGCTTTGGCCACACCCAGCATTGCATGTGGGATCTGGAGGTTTAACTCATTCTGTCTCAGGACCCCTCTGGTCCTCATGTTTGTGTAGGAAGAAGACTTGTGCACTGAATCATCTCTCCAGTCCTCAGTTACTTTATTATAGCTGGAACATAATACCCAACCAGAAGCAGCTTAAGGAAGTAGAGGGTATATTTTCAAGGGAAAGTTTACTGTGGTAGGGGAATCATGGTAGGAACAGACAGTTGGCTTCACATCACCATGGGGAGCAGGGAGGAACTGTGAAGAGGGAACAAGATACCAGGGCCTCCACCTTTTCTTCCTTCAAGGCTCCATTTCTTAAAACTTCCATAACCTTCCCAAAGAGCACTACCAACTAGTTATTAGGTATTCACAAACAGGAGACTATAGAGAATATTTTATATTCAAACCACCACATCAGGCATAAATTCCCTCCTGAGGAGCTGGCCTCAAATCCAGTCAGAGAGTAGTTGATTCCCTGACAATCATGCACCAGTGGGTACATCTCGCCTGGCTGGCCAGCTATGTAACTTGCACGGTCCTCTGCTGGTTAAAACATTTTTCTGATGCTTTTTCTCCCTCAGCAGCCTGCATACCACTTTCCAGCACCATAACAGATAGCCACCAGGGAGGTTTCCAGCTTAGTTTCAACTTAATTGCTCAGTGTTCTGCAACCAGGGCATATGGTAAGCTCAACAATTAGTTATTGCCTAGTTCTGGTGAAAAACCAAGAGCCTCAACAATAGCATGCTTTGTTCTGGAAACCTCACAGATGAACAACAGTGCAAGAGAGTTATTGCTTTTTATGTGTGTGTTTGTGAGGGGGGTTTGTGTGCCTATTACTTGTGGTACTTGTAAGTGTGTGTGCACGTGTGCATGCATCTTGTGCATTCATGGGGAGGCCAGAGGCAAGCTTTGGATGTCTTTTCACATTGCTCTCCGTGTACTTCCTAGAGACACGTCTCTCTCCCTCAAGACGGAACTTCCGTTCAGGCGAAAAAGCCTCATCAATTCCTCAGTCCGTGATCC
This sequence comes from Jaculus jaculus, assembly GCF_020740685.1. NCBI lineage: Eukaryota > Metazoa > Chordata > Mammalia > Rodentia > Dipodidae > Jaculus > Jaculus jaculus. Next base: position 80,780,642 of record NC_059114.1, read on the forward strand.
ACCACCTATTGGGGTTGTGGAAGCTTGTGAACATGCCCAGCTTTTTAAATTTAGGTTCTACGAAGTTGAACTATGGCTATTTCAGGCCCTGCCAAGCCTTCATGCTTAAATGGCAAGGGTCAACTACTGAGCCATCTTGTCCAGACTTAAAGAGCATTTTCAAAACAGTTCCAGAAAAGTAATGAAATCATATTTAAAACCTTAAAGCTGAAGATGTAAAAGATAAAGGGAGTACATGGCAAAAATCTCTTATGAAAGTGATTCCTAGTAAAATTGAAAATCAAACAATAAATAAAGTAAAATAAATTGAGAAAAAGATTTGGGAATATACACTCCAAATATGCAAGGGGAAGCAATAATAAAGATGTTTGATGAATTGAAGTCATTGAAAGCCTGTAATATAAAAATCCAATGCTGTGTGATGGTCACAAGCTCATTTTGGAGTTAAGGGGGAACATCACGATTAAAAGCAAGCAAACTGGGCTGGAGAGATGGCTTAGCGGTTAAGCGCTTGCCTGTGAAGCCTAAGGACCCCGGTTCGAGGCTCGGTTCTCCAGGTCCCACGTTAGCCAGATGCACAAGGGGGCGCACGCATCTGGAGTTCGTTTGCAGTGGCTGGAAGCCCTGGCGCTCCCATTCTCTCTCTCTCCCTCCCTCTGTCTTTCTCTCTGTGTCTGTTGCTCTCAAATAAATAAATAAAAAAAAATTAAAAAAGTAAGCAAACTGAGTAACTGTAGCTTTTTCACAGAATTATTATTTTAAACAGAAACCAAAATAAAGAGTAAGTAGAAATAGTAAAACCAAGAATGTGGGCTGGAGAGATGGCTTAGTGGTTAAGTGCTTGCCTGTGAAGCCTAAGAACCCCGGTTCGAGGCTCGCTTCCCCAGGTCCCATGTTAGCCAGATGCACAAGGGGGTGCACGCGTCTGGTGTTCGTTTGCAGAGGCTGGAAGCCCTGGCACACCCATTCTCTCTCTCTCCCTCTATCTCTCTTTCTCTCTATGTCTGTCACTCTCAAATAAATAAATAAATAAATAAATAAAAATTTAAAAAAAAAATCCAAGAATGTAATTCAGGTGTCCCCAGAATGCTGGGTCCCAAGCTGGTGGCAATTGGGGAATTGGATCCTCCTGGAGATGGTGCATTGTTGGGGGTGGGTTTACTGGTGTTACAGCCAGCTTCTCCTTGCCAGCATTTGTCACTCCCTCTTGTTGCTTTTTTCCACCTTATGATGGCTAGGAGGTAATGTCCACCTTCTGCTCATGCCATCATTTTCCCCTGTCATCATGGAGTCTGTAAACCAAAATAAACCCTTTCCTCCCACAAGCTGCTCAGGATTTTTGTTGTTGTTATTTATTATTATTATTATTATTATTATTATTATTATTATTATTATTATTATTTTGGCCAGGAACATGAAGCTGACTGCAACAGTTAGCCTGGTACCAAGAAGTACAGTGATTCCTGATAGCAACTTGTCTGTGTGGGTTTTGGCCTTTTGGGACTGATTTGCAGGAGGAAAGCAGAATAATTTGAAACCTTGTCCTAGGAACTACCTTGCAGTGCTTAAGTATAGCTTGATGAGCTATTTTGGTTAGAGTTGAAAGACCTGAATGCAGTAAGAACTATGGACTGTGAGGTTTGATTTATGGGGGTGAGAAAGAGATTTTCCTAGACTGGGACTGAAGCAGTTTGTGTGAGAGGCTTGCTGTTATGCCAGTGTCCTGAGACATGTGCGGGGGGTTGTTTTGCATAGAAATGGACTGGTATGAACAGAGGATGTGACACCGAACGAAATGAAATCTTTGGGCTGAAACTGCTGCCTGTTCAGCTTCAATTGTATGAGAGGTTACAGCCATCGAGATTGGGTCAGCTTTTCTGCATTTGGACAACAGGAAGAATGAGGACTCCTCTGAAGGGGCCTCAAAGCTGAAAGAGTGTCCAACACTACAAAATCAACTTTATTCCGTCATGAATTGTGCATTCATGAGGTAGTCCACCTGGTACTATGGAGTATAACAAATGCAGGAAACAGAGGGGCATTGAATTTGGAAGTGGCCTTGGGTAGTGTGAAGCAGGCTTGTAGGATTACATGTGGTGAGGTCTAATGGAGCCATAAAGATCAACTTTGAGTTTCAGTGGAGACCCAATGGCGTTGAAGTTTAGTGAACCACCCACTATACACACACACACACACACACACACACACACACACACACACACACATATATATATATATATATATATATTACGCTCTGCTTTGCTTTTTCTAATGGAAGATTTTTCTAATCAAACTTCAGTAATGTTTTTTTTTTTTTTCATTGATCTGGCTATGTACTTTTTTCTATCTGATTTTCCAATTTTTTTTCACTAGCTCCTGTTTCTCCTCCCTAATCTCTCTCTTTTGTCTCCCTTTGTGTTTACCCCCATGTTTTATATCTATACATTTTCTTTTATATGAAATAGGTAAAACTGGGTTTTCTTGAAGCAAGATTTTTGGGAAATTATGTCAATTTTTCAAAATTATAGATCTATTCATTTCTTTCTTTTTTTATTAATTAGTATTGTACTCAGCAAATAAAGTCAGTTTGGTGCCATTGTTAGGCTCATCCATGATCTACCCTCTCCCCCTGGCTCCTCCTTCTTGAGGTATATGGGTCATGCATTCTGGAGTTAGTCCACAGTTAGGATACATGTCTCTGCATATCAAATATATTCATCAAATACAGTCAGTTTGGTACCATTATTAGGCTCATCCATGACCTACCCCCTCCCCTTGACCCCTCTTTGTTGAGGTCATGCATTGTGGAGTTAGCCCACAATTATGGGTAGGATAAACGTCTCTGCATGTCATGACCCAACATGTGGCTCTGACATTCTTTCCATCCCCTCCTCCGCAAAATTTCCTTGAGCCATGTTGTGTTCAAATTTGGTCTGCTTCAGTGATTAGGTGTTGGCCTCTGGGTTTATGACTCTCTGATTTGGTAGGAATTGATTTTTCTCTGTGTTGATCTCTCCCCCACTTGTGCTGGTACCCAGTTCACCAGGAAAACAGCACTCTTGCCTGTTTTGTCAATTTTTCTTAGTTTCAGCTGGGGCCCTTTTGAGATATGATGAGGTGGCTCTCTCCTTAGGATCTACATCTATCTGAAAAAGAGAAGCAGATTCTCCAATGGAGAGTAAGTTAGCACCAGACAAATGAGTTAACCCTTACTTTTTTATAGAGAATTTAAAAGGTGTAGTCCCTCTTGTAGCCCATGATTGATGGTAGCTTGATAATAGAGAGTGGGCTTATATTTGGATATGGTTCTGACTTGTTTCCCAGCTCCAGCTATGGGTCCCGTAGCACTGAGTGGATCAGTTAGCCAAATCAAGAGCAGTTGATTTCTCACCATGGCTGTGTGCCACTATTGCACTTGTGTGAGCATCACAACAGGTTATTTGCTGCTAATTAGGTTAGACCATGAGTTGCTTGGACAGATATTGGTCATTTCCCCCAGTCGCCCATGTAGCACCTTCTGGCACTAGACACACTGACTGCCTGGGGACTGACTTTCTTCCAGCTTCCAGCCATGTCATTCCATTTTGTGTGTCAGCTGCATATGGTGTCTTCAGCAGTAGGGTCTTACCACTAACCTTTGGTGGGTCATCAAGTACTCTGACAGAAATCTGTCTTTCTTTTAGGAAACCTTGTATGTCTCTCTGATCAAAAGCTCATTGTAGATGATAGCCACATGCTGGTAATGGGAGTTACAGGTCAGTGCCCACTATGAAAAGGAAGAAAAATATAACTAATATAAAAGAGTTAGAGAGGAGAGAGAGAAAGAGAGAGAGAGAGAGAGAGAGAGAGAGAGAGAGAGAGAGAGAGAAAGAAAGAGAGAAGCTGTAGAGGATTATTTTCTGAATTTATATTCTTTTTGAAAGCCTGTTGTAAGAATGTCATTATCCCATAGCTTCTCATCCAACATGGAGAAGTCTTTTACTTTGCTCATTGACATGATATAAATATATAGAAGTCAGATTTGTTTCAGATAAAAGGTATAACTAGAATACCTTAAATAGTTTGCACTCCTCTCTTACTTGTTTCCAAGTGAACCTATCCCCCTGATGATGTAGTATCCAGGGTCTTGTAGATCTAAGCTGCAGAAGCACTAGTGACACTTTGTCGATGCTGACAAAGAGAGCTTTGACACATAGCCAATATCTTGAGAGCTCTTTGGCCTGAAATCTAGACCTTTCAAGTATTTCCCAGAATAGATTTAATGTATTGTAGTTGTCTTAACTTTGGCCAAGAAGTAGATAACAATTCTGTGGGTTGAAATGGTTTCTTAATTGATAGATGTTTTAACTCTCTTCATTGTGAGAAAAGGCATGGTTATAAGATGGGGAAAAATATATATAGTGCGTAAACCATAGCTGAAATTTAGGAGACAGAATATGTTTGATAATTTAGAAATCAGACTCACTGATAATGGCTCTGTGGGAGGTAAACTGAGAAGCACTTAAGTTTGCAAGCTCATGAGACAAGAAAATGATGGTAAGAAAAAAAATTAAGTAAGAAATTCTTATGTTTTTCCCTGTATCAATTTTCTTTCGGTGGATGAACTTTTCCTACATTTTTCCTGGTTTATGGATCAGTGGTATGAATGCACTAAGATGACATTTACAAACCTTGATATGATCATGGGAGAGCAGAAGACTTATGGTTATAAAGGAGAGTTTGTTGGCTCTTCTTCAAATTTTGGCATTTGAACCCAGTAATTATACTAGCATGCAAAAATGACAATCCAGCAGGTAATTTATATTAGTCAAATCATTGTTCTAGTTCAAACACTTCCCTCCAGTGTAAATGTAAATATTGCAGGTCATCCCATGCTCCTGGATAGGCAGAATTAATATTATGAAAATGGAAATCTTACCAAAAGCAATATAAAGATTTAATGTAATACTGATAGATAAAATTCCCAGCATTATTCTTCACATAGATAGAAAAATTAAAATGATCTCACTATTCATATTGCATGGCACCAGGCCTTGGATATCCAAGCATATCCTCAGCAAAAGAAACACTTCTTGAGGTATCACCATATCTGATCTAAAGCTATATTACAAAGCCATAGTAACAAAAACAGCATTGTACTGGAATTAAAACCAGGATTATAGACCAATAGAACATAATTGAGGATCTGTACTTTAGGTAAAGTAACTATAGCTACTTGATCTTGACAAATGCCCAGTCATGTCAACTGGAGAAAAGATAGCATCTTCAGCAAATGGTGCTGGACAAACTGGATAACCATATGTAAAAACGTGATACTACACCCATACATCTCACCATAGAAAAACATCACATCCAAATGGAACAAAGACATCAGTATAAGACCAGAAACACTGCTACTACTAGAAGAAAAAAAATAGGAGGAACTTTCTGTGATATAGAGTGGGAAAACACTCTTTAACATACTTCCAGTAGCTCAAGAACTTAAACAATCATTCAACCATTGGGATCTCATGAAGCTGAAAAAGTGTCTTTTTTTTGTTTTGTTTTGTTTTTTTTTTTTTGTTTTTTTAAACAAACATACCATAAGCGGAGCCAATAGACTACCCACAGAATGGGAGAAAAGTTTTGCTGGCTATACAACTGACAGAGGCCTAATTTCGAGAATCTATAAAGAATTCAAAAACCTAAACAATAAAAATTAAGTCAACCCACTCACAAAATGGGGCAGAGAACTGAACAGGCAGTTCATAGAGGAAGAAAAACAAATGTCAAACACTTAAGTAAATGTTCATCATCCCTGACCATCAGGGAAATGCTAATTAAGCAACTACGAGGTTCCACCTTACCCTAGTAAGGATAGCAAGCATTAAAACTTCAAATGAAAACAAATGTTGGTGCGGATGTGGAGAAATAAGAACCCTCATTCACTGTTGGTTGGAATGTGAGCTGGTTAAACCACTATGGAAAGCAATATGGAGACTCCTAGAAAGGTTGCCTATAGAGTTACCAACAGATCCAGTTATTCCCTTACTGTGCATTTACCCTAAAGCCCCACACCTCAGCTCAGAGATATTTGCTCAGCCATGTTTTTAGAAGCTCAATTCATAATAGCTAAGAACTGTAATCAATCCAAGTGCCCATCATTGGACAAATGGATAACCAAGAGGTGGTATATCTACACTAAGGAGTTTTACTCAGCTGTTAGAAAAATTACCCAATGAAATATGTAGAAAAATTACACAATAAAATTTGTAGAAAAGTTATTGAACTTGGAACAAGTCATAATCAGCAAGCTCACCCAATCACAGAAAGATAATCATTGCATGGTCTCACTCATCTGCAGCCCTTAGGATGGACCAACCCAAGATGCTGATATACATAATAAGCATCTCAACGACTGGGTAGTGGGGGGTGGGGCTTGAAGGGAGGGTAAAGTGGGGGATCACAAAACTGGCTCCAAATGGAACTGGTGTCATAAAATCCAATATCCTGGAAGACAGGCTAAAAGGTTGAACACTCACCAGAACCTTACAGGGTACATCTGAATCAAAGGGCCCCAGAGAGTGTGAGATGAAGACTAACCTTAATTTTCTCCTGTTTCTCTCTTTTTTCTTTCTTTTTTTTTTTTTTCTTTATATTTTCTATCCTTTTCCTCTTTCTTTCCCCTTGGCTCTCGCCTGTAACTCCCAGTACCAGATTGCGGTTAACACCCACAATGAGTTGTTGACCAGAAAGACCTACAAGGTTTTCCAAAAGAAGACATACTTCTGTCAGAGCACTTGATTACTGACCACTGCTGAAGACACCATATGCTGTTGTACAGGACATGAAGATACTTAGCTGGAATCTGGAAGAGAGTCAGTCCCCAGACAGCCCTTCTACTGCTAGAAGGTGCACCACTCACAATCTCCAAGAGGATAACTGGCATCCCCAAAAAAGAGAATCACTTTGGACGGGGTCAGGGATGAGGGTAAAGATGGTATGAACATGGGTTGTTTACATACTGAGTATGTACATAACAAATTTAAAAAAGTTGCAGGTCAGCTGGTAAACTACTTAGAGGGAACTATTAACACCAAGAAGATTCTCTTTCTTATTTGATTTGAACTGAGACATGAATGTTTTGTTATCAAGAATTCTCAGTCCATGGTTCATAAAGAATAAGCAACAGAACCCTTGCAGGAAAGTCTTAGTAAGAATGCATGTTCTGACAACTCAACTCACATTCCAAAACAAAATCTCTTCAGATTTTGGTCAATATTTTGCATTATAATGATTCCTTATATTTTACTAATATATCTCAATGTATGAAGTCTGGCTTACAGGTATCATCTCTCTTCCATCATGCTAATCCACCACCACAGAAAGCATGATGCTTTTGAAGAGAAATAACTATCAGAGAAAATCTTCAAGGAAAAAGAAAAATATATGTCTTCATGTGGAACAACGCAAGACAGAGGAGGTGCTTTTTTATTTTTGCCATAGTAAACAAGCAAAGTCTCCTTTTTTCACTCTAGCTTCATTAGCTCTTACTTCTTCGATAAATCACTAAAATAGTAGATTTACCCTGGCCCCAGGAGACCGTCAGTAGTGTCTTGATAAATGCCCTCAGTATGGAAGCAGAGAGAACGAGTGGTGGAACTCCTACTGCTTTCTCTTTTGTCTCAGTTCCAGATGTCCATCTGTTGGACAGTGCAGCCCACATTCAGCATGGATCTTCTCTCCTTACTTAAACTTCTGTCCGGATGTGTTTCCAACATTACTCTCTAAGCAAGCATGTTAATAATAAAGATTTGTTGTTACTCATTTTAATCTATACTAACAGGCTCAATTAGTGTAAGAAAAGTTGTCCCTAAAGTGAAACTCATACTTTGTTTTGTTCGTTTCCCAAATGTTTTGTCCTTTGGGGGGAATATCTATATCTATATCTATATCTATATCTATATCTATATCTATATCTATATCTATATCTATATCTATATCTATATCTATATCTATATCTATATCTATATCTAATCCATATCTATATCTATATCTATCTATATCTATATCTATATCTATATCTATATCTATATCTATATCTATATCTATCTATATCTATATCTATATCTATATCTATATCTATATCTATATCTATATCTATATCTATATCTATATCTATATCTATATCTATATCTATATCTATCTATATCATCTATCTATATCTATCATCTATATATATATATATATATATATATATATATGTATGTAGTTTTTTAATTTTTTTTCTCACATAGGCATTAAGTCAAGGTATGAAACCAAGTGTCTATACAAAGCTACATAACACTTCCTCAGTGTAAAGGCTTTCTTTCTTCCTAGAAGTAAAGGAAATCTTGAAACGACGTAGCAGAGCTTTACCTCAAGCTTGTGTGTTTGAATATTTGGCTTCCAGCTGGTGGCGCTATTGAGGAACATCGTACAACCTTTAGGGGGTGCAGCCTTGCTGACCTTGAGGTTGTGTAGCCTGGCCCTACTTCCCTTTCCTCTTTCTCTGTGCTTCCTGATTTTGGTGAGGTGTGATGGAAGCTTTTTGTTGTTGTCTGCCATGCCTTCGCTGCCAAGATAAAACCCTCCCAACAAACAGTGAGCTTAACTCAACCCTTTTCCTTCAGTGAGCTGTTTCTGGTCAGATATTTTGTCCCAGGAAGGGACACGTAACATGTAGACTGTATGACACAGTGTCAGAACACATCCGTGGGGCTGCAGGGACGGCTTAGCAGCGAAGGCATTTGACTGCAATGCCAAAGGACCTAGGATGATTCCTCAGGATGCATGTGAGCCCGATGTACAAGGGCGTGCATGCATCTGGAGCTCGTTTGCAGTGGCTGCAGGCCTTGGAGCACTCATTGTCTCACTCTCTCTCCCTCGTTTTTTGTAAAATAAATAAATAAAAATAAAATATTAAAAAAAATCAGTGCCCTTTATTTTATCTTGGGCTTTCTAAAATACTTCTCCAAAAATTCCCAATATTCATACTTCTAGAGAGATTGACATTACTTGCTTTCCTTACAATTGTTGAGTTGTCCTATTTTCATTCTGTTGATTTGTAGGATAAGGTTCTTCCTCAAACATGGGACAATTCTCTGCAGGCACATTAAAGACGGGGTTAAAGAATGGATAGACTTCACTAAGATTCTTGGAATTCTATTCTTCAAATATGGTGTTAAACTACATACTAAAATTTTAGTCATAGCAGTATCCATCTCCAATTATTGAGAACTTATTTGTGAGTATGGGAGTGGTTACTGTCGTTGCCTATGAGGCTTTGGGAGAGAAAATCTGATCAACAGGACACCAAGAATCTTCAACCTTGCAAAGCTGTGAGCTTGTTTCTAGTTTATGCCTACATATGATGCATTTTACTGCTTCTTCCTACACTGTTGCCTTAAAAATTGTTTCCCTTTATGGGGAGAGATATGATCGATCCAGACATAAACACACATGTGCGCACGCATGCACACACACACACATATGCATGCATTAAATTGCAGAAGGTGTGCACTTTTGATGCTACATTGGGAGAACAATTTACCATAAATATATCTGTAAACAAAATCAATCTAGTGCATGATAAAATAAGACCCCAAATATTAGATACATAAATTTTAAACCATTTCCTGAAAACTTTTTTTCTTTTAATTTGCAAAAGTGAAAATAAAACAGAAAACTTTAAAAGACTAGACAGTGCAAGTTTGAATAAGGGAAATATTATTTTAAGGAAATCCGAGTCTGGAGGTTAAAACTTTCCAATATATGCTTAAGAGTTGGAAAGAAATTTCAGGGTATCAATATATGCTTTAATGGATGGACAAACAATAATACAAGCTATACAGTTCCTAAATAACTTCATAATATTGCTGCATATAGCATAAAAATCTAAGAAATAAATACTCTCAATGCACCTCAAAATTCATAACATAAAAGTCAATTGAACATAAAAAAATAAAAGAGAAAAGCATTCATGTCCTAAGAAGTAATCAGAAAGTTTGAATGGGCTCTAACCAGATCACTGTTGGGAAACACAGTTATTGAGCAGGCGCCTTTTATCTTCTATGCTGACCACATACATTTAAATTTCTAAATAGACCTTTCCCTGCAATCCATTCAGAAGTACGTTTCTTGCTGCTTTCACCTCCCATAGATACTATTTTAAACTGAAAGTGGTCCTTAGGAGACTATGAATAATTGAAAAGAAAGATAAGGCATACAATAAAGAGAAAAACAGGCCAATGCTCAGAAATATATATATTTTACAATACTGAATAGGAAACACTTCAATGGACTTGTGATGTTCCATTTGTATTACTGTCTAGGAGCAAGAGCTTTCAATATTTTTATACCCTTGAAACCATCTCTTCAAACACAACATTACCCAGAAGCATAAGCAAATAAAAAGCAATACAGTTGCTGATCAAAAGATACATTGTAGGGCTGTGGTACAGAAGATGGGCCCACATAAGTGCATATATACTCTGGGCAGTAGCAAAAGACCTCATTTTGTTTATCATTCCCATTACCTTTCACAATCAGTATTTCTACACGTTAATGCTTATTAAATTATTAGAAAAAAAACATTGTTGTCTTATCACACACAGTAGTAGTAACTGTAGTAGTAGTAACAGAAAATAGGAAATGAGAGATGAAATACAGGGTGTCTGAAAGTGGTGCATGGAGGAGATAATTATGTCAGAAAAGCAGAGTCCCCATGAACAGGGTTAATACCCTTACATAACACGATAGCAGATTGCGAGAATATAATGAGAACTTATTCTAAAAACCAGAAGAACTTACTTATCGGCCTAGGGTCCACCGTCACCTCAAATTTCAGGTCTGCAACACTGAGAAACTCCGTCCTGCTGTGCACAGCTCCGGGCTGCACAGCTTTGCCAGGGGAGCCTGAGGTGAGGTCAGTAAGACTGAAGATGCAAAACCACAGAGAGGAGGCATTAGCCACAAGGCTCTTTCCCCCTGCCAAAATATCACACTTTTGGCTATTTTGTTTTTAGAGATTGTGCAATGCATGGTCTTAAATATATGCTTTAGTACATCAAGTCATACATCCTTCAAGTTCATTGATGTTTAGAAACAATTTTAAAAGTGCAACCAAAATCTAATCTGATCTCCTAGGTGGACTCATTGTCCTCATGCAATGCCTTAGGTTTACATCTAGTTTTTGAATCCCCCCCCCACCAAATATCTATGCTTTCTATGCAGAGGACTCAAATATGAATATCACCTTTGGTAAGAGCTTGTGTCATTGTTTATAGGTACTGCATTCATTCATTCATTCATTCATTCATTCATTCATTCATTCAACTAATTCTTGCAGCATGTGCATGTATTTTCCAGTAAGTGTGACCAAGGTAACAGAGTTGATGTCACTTGCTGAAGAAGCTGTGAGTTGCACGTAATGTGAGAAAGCATAAAGCAATATCAGGAAGCCCACCTTGCAAAACAGAAAGTTGACAAGATCAAAACTTTTTTTTTTTCTGGTAATTTCCTAATTGCAGAAAATTTGAAGGATTGAAATCCATGTTATTTTGTTCAAATGAACAACAGCTTTTTAATAGTCTCATGTTTAACAGTAATATATGTATCTCCAAGAACTTTTTATTTCTAAATTCTGGAAAAGCCATTGCAACTGCAAATTAGTTCACCAAGGACCTTATGAAATAACACAAAGAAGTCCAATTATATTTCTAGAAGTGCCATTTCCTTAAATTACAGTCATCAGGAAAACCTGCTGCAACTATGCTCCTTAGATTTTGGCCTCAGGAAACTGAAGACTTAGAACTATGTTTGGGAAAGGGACCTAGGAAAATGAAATGAGGTAACTAATTATTGAATTAAGCTGTTGCAGCTCGGGGAGAAAATGTCATTTGGGAAGAGAGTATCTCCCACTAAAAGTCTGTGTGATCTAAGTTTGAAAGGGACCGTACCCACAAACCTATGAACATTCTTGTTTTACTTAATAAAATTGGTTGTGGGACTGGAGAGATGGCTTAGTGGTTAAGCGCTTGCCTGTGAAGCCTAAGGACCCCGGTTTGAGGCTCGGTTCCCCAGGTCCCACGTTAGCCAGATGCACAAGGGGGCACACGTGTCTGGAGTTCGTTTGCAGAGGCTGGAAGCCCTGGTGCGCCCATTCTCTCTCTCTCCCTCTATCTGTCTTTCTCTTTGTGTCTGTCGCTCTCAAATAAATAAATAAATAAAAATTTAAAAAAAATGGTTGTGAAGGTCACTACATTGTCTTGTGTTTATTTAGACTGATGTCTCTGTCATCTCCTCTTGATGGCCCCTGTCCTGATTCTATTTAGTTGAAAACATCCCTATGCTTCAAATTTTGTCAAAAATCTAGCCCCATGCCTCAGTCAAGATGTTCCATTTTAGTGGAAACCCGGGAAAAATATTGTAAAGGAAATAAAAACAGCACCAAAAGCAAAACTACCCCAAGTGATTCTGATAGGAAATCCACTGACCTTTCTTTGAAGATTTGAGATTTTTCAAGCACACTTTTCACTTTCTATGAAAATAACACATATAGTGTTGTTTAAGAACCAGGTAGCAGATAAGGGCAACACAGTTAATTTTTCCCAACCCCCTTTTCGGAACCAAAATTCCCTTCTCCCCTTCCTGAGATAATAGTTTTTCATCTCTCTCTTCATTCCAATAGCTTCCATCTACAAATGTATGTACCCATATTGATTTTAAACATCATCTTAGGTATCATTCATGTAAATTCACATCTGAGTAACACAATTTTCCTCACTCAGACATCTAAACATTCACTATTCATAAAGTATACTACTAATTTAGTTCTATCTCATAATAACTTAATGTTAAATCAAATTTGGGTCTGAGTTAGAAGCGTATATACTGTTTTTAGAACTATGTTCATGTATTTATCATATGCTACTTTTGCTAAGGGCATTTGAAAAGCTTTTTTTTTTAAAAAAAAATTCAGTATTTTATTTCCTTTTAAGGTTGTGACATCCTGAACAGAGGCAAGAAGCATTTCCTGGGCCATTTTTGGCAAATCACATGGTAGAAACTTCCAAAGCACTTCTCTCTCTACCACAGCAGAGGCAGTTCTTAGACTGCTTAAAGGGTGCATCACTAAACTTCAGATGAAGTCAAATAGGGCTGATACTTTATGGTACCATGTATCCCATTTATCTGTGTTAACTGACTGAATCTTTTGTGCCTGGGTAGTACATAATTAACATGTCACTATAAAACTACTCAGTATTTGGAAGAATAAATTCACATTCCATTAAATAAGGATCATCACCACTTTAATGATCTGCATGTTGCATTTTAACAGCCATATAAGTAACAAGAAAATTAAATAGGTCTTTTATCTAATATGTATTTTCACATCTGAGTGTATTCCTGGCAAAAGATAACTGGTACTGCTGCAACTGATCAGGATCCATTACTGTGAGATCGCTTGTGAAGTCGTACATTCTCTAATATCTTACGTGTGGAAATGTTATGCAAATTATTTGTAAATGTGAAATCCTCAAGAGCAAAGCTACATTAACTGTTCCTATTGCAAAGGTATGCTCAATAATTTACAGCCCATCAATGGCTATACTGGAAATAAATTGCTTCTCTGCAGTTCCAACCTGCAGTTGAAATGGAAACAGCACCATCTTCTGGATTCCGTGCATTCGACTTGGCTTCATCAGCTGCTGCTCACATGTTTCTCAGGCAGATTTCTAATACATATAAATGTTATGTGAGGACAATATACATGTTGAGTGTGTTGTTCACTGAAAGCATTAATGTATATAGTTTCTAACTCAACTATGCGTATAATCTTTTCTGCACACGTTGTTTGTTCGTTTTTATTTGCATTTTGGTTCAAAAGTAAACATACTCTTCAGGTTATTAGTGACAATAACTTCTGACCTTGATTTTTTTTTCCCAATGGGCATTACTAATTTATGAAGGAGTTAATGTGGTGAAAGTTCATAAAATTAAATTATCATTTGTAGAGAGGATGAAACCACATGAAACATATAGTCCATATATTTATCTCAAAATGGCCTTCCACTAAAATTCAACCTTGATACTTAGCTAAGACTTTACTCACTAGAAGAAAGTTATTTAATCATTACTTCATCTCACTATAAAATTGCTTGAAATTGATAAACAACTAAAAAATTCAAAATATGTTATAATGTCAATATGTTTGCGAATAAAACATAATTATAATGACCTATTTTTATTATTTTCCAATACAAGGAGTACATTTGAGAACATTTATATACACATATATGATTTATTTTTATTTCCTTATATTTTATTTTTACTTTTAGAGAGAGTGAGACACAGAGAGATGGAGAATGGCATTCCAGGGCCTCAGCCATTGCAATCGAACTCCAGATGATTTCGCCCCCTGGTGGGCATGTGCAACCTTGCACTTGCCTTACCTTTGTGTGCCTGGGCTTAGGTAGGATCTGGAGAATGGAACATGGGTCCTTAGGTTTCGCAGATAAGTGCTTTAAGTCCTAAGCCATCTCTCCAGCCCATATATGATGTTTTGATTGGGGCTGAGGCAATGTCTAAGCAGGAAAAGGTGCTTGCTTACAAAGTCAGCTGATATGTGTTCAATACCTTAGCCACACAATAGAAGCATGAAGGACATTTATTTGCAGCAACAACAGACACTGTCGTGTATGTGTGTGTGTGTGTGTGTGTGTGTGTGTGCACATACACATACCCCCCCACAAGCACACACATACAAATAACTGTAAATGAAAAGCTTTGTCTACTGACAAGTTCATTCGTTTATTGCACTCAACATTAGTTCCCGTGACCTCCCAGTCCCACTGCGCTGCTCCTCAGCACTTGGCAGTAGTTTTACCACTAGAGACAGCTATGCGACTGTCATTTGCTTTGCAGGGAGGGGATGGCCCTCACAAGTGTCTCCCTTACACATAACAAACTGTTGACTGGTCCCATCTTGTGCAGGTTGGGTGTGAATAACCACACTGGGTGTGAGATCACGAGGACCACAGTCTTATCATATCTGCGGGACAGAGTCTTCCTTGCTCTCCAGCCTTCATTTCTATTACCCTCTTCTGCGGTTTACTGAGACATGGTGGGGATGCTGTATTTGTCCTGTGTGTTGTCAAACACTCCTCAGGTACATATTTTTTTTTGACCATGTGGCTCTGTATGAACTGCCTTCTGCTGACCAAAACAAAGCAAAGGTAATTAAATAAAAAAAAAATCTGACCAGGGCTAAGACCAAAACTAACCTGTGAGTATAAAGCTATAAACATAGGCAGTAAGAACCAAACACTCATTCAGCAAAATAACAGTAATGTGCTGAAATACCTTCCCTAAATGCTTAGCTCCTTCATAACACGTAGGTTTTTGAGCTGGCATTTAGTAACAGACATTAGTTTCCTCTTTGGAGTAGCTTCAAATATTGTCGGGGAACAAATGACAGTAATGTCACTCATATACTAGAGGGCACATCTTGCCTGGTAGGTCATTAATGTAAAATTCCAGGTCCACCAAGGGTAATATTGATGATGGCTCTTCTCTACCAGAAGCCTGCACAGCACCTTCAAGCACTATGAAAACTAGCTCCAGGGAGAAACCTTCAAGTTCATTTCAATCTGGGGTTCTCTGTTCCCTGTGTTAGAAATGAGTCTGGGGTCAGCGACTGCCCACATGTTCCAAATTATACTGACAAGGCAACGTTTATTTCTGAAGAATGGTGCAGAGCCATGAACAGTCCAAACAGACCAGCACATCCAACAGGAAGTCAGCTGAGTTTTTGTCTTGTACTGTGAGAACCTGTGTCTCACTTTGTTCAACTTCATTCAATTGGCAAAAAAACACCCACTATGCAGTTTCTAGGACAAACCTAGGGGAATGGGAGATTTAACTCTTTACCTAATACAGAAGCATGAATTTTGGTTTACAGAATTGGTGAATCTTGGTCTCAAGGAATGGTGACTCTTCTGGTTTCAAGGATGGGTAACACAGAAAGGGAGCTACCTACAGTATGGCCTTCTTCCAGAAATAAATTGAGTTTCTCCAGTCTTTTAACCTTTTGAGAGAAAACACACACACTCTCTCTCTCATTTCTTATACCTGAAATTCAACAGGAGGCTGAATATAGCAAAATAATCTTACCCTTTAGCTCTGGTGGCCAGCTAAAAGCCATGGTAACAGTTTGGAGAAATAATTTATTTATTTACTTACTCATTCATTTATTCATTCATTCAATCTTAGCTTTGAGAGAAAGTGAAAAGTTGAAAACATAAGGAAAGAAAACCAAGTTGTAAAGAACAGAAAGCTAGCTACCAGCAGAGTGTAGTTGTAAAGAACAGAAAGCTAGCTACCAGCAGAGTATATGGAATAAAGTATTATGTTTTTATACCCTCTTGTCACTCAGTTCATTACTCTGACCTCCTTCATTCTTGGTTACTCCTCCCATGTCATCAATTTGTCACTCAGTGTAGACAGTACTGCCCTTTAAGTACCACTTAATGCTCTCAAGGAGATATAAGTCCTCACATCTAGTTCAATTTAGAACATAAACCTTAGACCAATCTGATCTCTGACTTCTCATCTACTTTGTGTGGGTTGAACAGTGGAGGACAATTATTGACTAATCATCAAATTCCTAACAGGTTCACACAGGCCTGAGCATGTCTCTTAATCCCCTTCCCATTTTCCACTAATGTTCAGTTTCTATACTGTTTGCAGCTGTTGATATTAAAATCATTCCATTAGGTAATTTTTTATTTCAAATTCCACTTATTTTCCTTTTCTTCAAATACTTTGTTCTATAAAAAGACATGAAAGCACCAGGTATAAGGCAATATCACTTAAAAGCTATTATACCTGGTCTATCTTTTTTTATTTTGCTTCTCAGGATGGGAACATGCTTCAAAATATCTTCAATGTGCCTCTAGCTTAGCTTTACAACAGGTCTGACTATTCACTCCCATTCTAGTATGATTCTAGCATATTCACATTTCTTTCTCAGTCCTGCTTCCTATCTCCTACTTTTCTCCCTCATTGTCTCAACATTGCCCTTTCTTTCTTTCTCTTCTAAACATATATGTTCATTGAGCATTGAGATATTTTATATCTCTCTACTATAACAAATCTACTTTCCTGTACTGTTGTAACCATACTATTAATAATAACCCTCTCACCTACTCTGAAGTTTCAACGACTGAGCTTTTAACCATAGCTCCAAGGTAAATGATGTTAATTTCATTGATGTTAATTTGTAAAGCAAAAGTGCCGAAGTGCGGCTGTATAGTGGATAATTATCTACTTGATAATCATGAAACTAATCTGTTTTTAAATATGAGCAATGTTAGACTACTATAATAACATTTGCTTAGCTTTCAGGTCATATATTATGCTTTCTCAACAGTCATAACACATTGTTTAATTTAATGAGCATTGTGAACATTTCGTCATTCACAATTAAATGCAGGAGTTTACCATAAATATAAATCAAGTCTCATCCATATTGCTTTGTTCCACTTTTATTTCAAATCACTGCTGTGGTTTTTGTGTGCCTTGTCCCCAGCAGAGGTCATGCTAAAGCTTGTTTCGTCAGGCATGCATTGGGCTGGGTAGAAGGTGAGGCTTCTAGGAAGTCATTAGAACTTTTGACATAGCGGTTGAATGTCAACATGGTGGGAATTAGTGTAATAATTCTTGTGACCTCAGGTAAAAGACAGCAAATGCAGTATCTCTCTGACCTTATGATTTCTCTTCCATATATGCCTGCTATCCACCCACCATGGGGCACTAGCCAGAACTACAGCAGCATGGTGTCATGGCCTTGTTCCACCAAAATGTGAGGTACATAAGCACCCTTTGTTCAAAATTTACCTATCCTCAAGTATCTTGTCATAACAAAAGAAATTGGACTCAGAACTTCACCATGCCCAGTTTCAACCCATAGACTAATGTCACTGTGTGCAAGATTTGAAAGATATTTGGTGGCTTGCCGTGAAATAGTTCTACTTCATGAATGAAATAGAAATAAAGAGTTCAAGAAAACAGATAAGAATATACAGCAATAACACGCTAAAACTTCTCAATGTTATTATAATGTGGTGGAAGAAATTTGACAAGGAAACCAGACCCAGATGATACTTTAAAACAGTTTCTGTTGGACAAGCCTTTAGCAGGGACACAGCGTGACCCCGAGTCTCCTCCCTATCTATGAGGCCGCACCCTGCCTGTATGTTATCTGCTTAGCGCAGCATAGGCACAAAAACACCTGAACAAACTGCCCTGCCCGCTGTTCCACATTCACACTTTTTTATCACTCACTGATTGCTTAGGAATTTCCTGTTTGTACCACAAAATCATGTAACCTTAGAAACTTGTAACCCACCAGTAGGGTAAAGAATTCAAGATGATGTCAAACTGCCTGCTATCCTATGTATAAAACTTTGAGTTATCAGAGCTCAGGACTCAGGCTTTGGAAGTTACTACTGTGAGTCCGAGTCAACATAAATACATTTTCTGATTTCCTATCTCTGGTGCCATCTCTATGTGACTCAGTTTTCCATAACAGTAACATTTAATTGGTTTAAGTGATTTAGTTGTTAATATTATTTGCTTCTAACTTTCATCACTAAAAATTCTTCAAAAAGTAACAATCAGGGATGGAGAGGTGGCTACATGGTTAAGGCACTTACCTGAAAAGCCAAAGGACCTAGGTTCAATTCCCCAAGACCCACATAAGCCAGATGCATGATGTAGTTCAAGCATCTGGAGTTTGTTTGCAGCAGGTGGAGGCTATGGCTGCCCATTCTCTATCCGCTTCTCTCTCTCTCTCTACTCCCCTTTCTCTGCTTCTCTCTCTCTCCAATAATAAATAAAAATTAAAGATTTTAAAAGTAAAAATTGGCTCTTGTGAGCTGGTACAAGTTTTGTCTATCCTGCCCTATCATTATTCCAACATTGCTGCAAATTGCACTCAACTTTAGAATATACATATAAAGACAAAACAAATAGCAACTATCTTCCTACATAGACTTCTTTACATATTGATAAGTGAATAAAAATGTTCATATAGGAGACAAATGCATTGTTTTAATGAAAATAACTATATTTGAAGTATTTTGGTAGGATAGCCATTTGCCGGGAAGTGGAGTACCTGAGTCGTCTGATAACTGATTTCAATAATGGCTGTTCTCCTAGCAGCAGTGAATTCCAGTTCTAATGCTCCCTGCACCCTCACCAGCTTGATAGTCATTCTTACTGGCCAGAACCATGGTGAAAATCACAATATGGTTTTAGTTTGCATTTTTTTCTGATGGCTAAGAGTACTGAACTTTTCTTAAATAGTTTATTGGCAATATTTATTATATCTGTGATAACTATCTCTATACATCATTAGCCATTATATTGGTTTGTATTTTTGACGTTTTGGGGGATTTTTGTAGTCCTTTATATATTTTATTTTACTTCTTTGTATATTTTATTTTTTATTTATTTTTATTTTTTAAATTATTTATTTATTTGAGAGCGACAGACACAGAGAGAAAGACAGATAGAGGGAGAGAGAGAGAATGGGCGCGCCAGGGCTTCCAGCCTCTGCAAACGAACTCCAGACGCGTGCGCCCCCTTTTGCATCTGGCTAACGTGGGTCCTGGGGAACCGAGCCTCGAACCGGGGTCCTTAGGCTTCACAGGCAAGCGCTTAACCGCTAAGCCATCTCTCCAGCCCTTCTTTGTATATTTTAGACATTAACTCTCTGTATTAGGTGTAGCAGGCAAGTATTTTATTCCATCTTGTAAGCTTTGTGTTTAGTAATAGTGGCTTTTGTTGCACAGACCCTTTTAGTTTCATGTATGCGATCTGTCAGTTCTTGAGGTTATTTTCTATGCTATTAAATTTGTTCTTTTCTCTGCCTCTACCTTGTTTCAGCCATCATCACAATATTAATTCACTGTAATAAAGGCTTTGTTAAATAAATTTGATGATATTACTTCCCTTTTTAATTCTTAGCATAGCTTAAGAAGTGTTGCTGTTAGCTCTTCCTTAAAAGTTTGTTCAAATTCTATTCTGGGATTACTCACTAATTATTCTCTTTTCCTCTGTCACAGTTGCACTGTAAATTCTTTCAAATTGAAATATTCTCTTATGGAGGATGGAGGAAGGCTCATGAGACAAAAACAAACAAACAAACAAATAAACAAATAAATAAAAGGAAAGCTCCTAAATCTTCCAGGTGTCACAAGACTCCACCTTCCCAAGGTAACAGAAGTAAGCAGCTACCTGAGGAGACAGTCCTCTACCAGCAGAGATGCCTGCAAGTTATATACTGAGCAGATGAAATGCAGCTCCCATGGACCATCACATACACTATGGTGCATTTATTGGAGATGCAGTTGTCTTTCAGTCCTCCATGCTCCTCTAAGTAATAAACTCGCTGGTTCACCAGTGTGGACATTAATGTTATTGTTACTTTTCTTCTGTAGCCAATGTCCTAATTCATGCTATGACATACTCTTTTTGAAACAAATATATGATCAAACCCTTCTTCTGTTTAGCACCATTAATGGTTCTTAATTTGCTTGCAAGGGAGTCTACTTTTTATTGTGTATCTGTGTGAGTATGTGTGCTATTTTAAGGGTGTGGGTACACTTGTATTTATGATGCACATTCATGTGTGTGCATGTGCATATGGAGGCCACTGGACAATGTCAAGCGTCATCCTCAGGTGTGCCATACACTCCTTTTGAGACAGGGACTCCCATTTGCATGGATCAGGTAGACGTCCAGCCAACAAGTTCCAGTCATTCTTCCGTCTGCACCTCTTGGCATTGTTAGTCCAAGTGGGTGCCTCCATGCTCCACACTTATGAGTGGTGCAGATCCAAACACAGATCCTCATGATTCCAAGGTCTTAATAAGCAGAGGCAGGAGGAGCCCTGCAGGTTCTAAGCTAGTCTTTTCTACAGAGTGAGTTTGGCACCAGCATGAGCTAGAGAATAACACCCTTGCTAAATGAAAACACAACCAAGAGTATTTTTCTTTTATTACTGATATTGCTATATGTCAGAGCTACACATTAACTTTCTGTGACATTGGAAATGGCGTGTGCCTCCCTGCCAATTCACTAGCCTTTTGTTGCATGAACCTACTTCAGGAAGGAATAGAAGATTGTATATATCTTCATAGATCAGGTAAAGTGTAAAAATGCATAAGACAATGGGACCTTTAGTTATAATCTAGGGCAGAAAAAATATCAAGAGAATGCACAATTCTGTGTGATCAATAATCACAGATGATTAAACTCCAGAAGAAATATAAGCATATTCTGATTTTCAACCACTTTTGGAAAATATTTTTATTTCATTTATGTTTATCTTATTGTTTTTCTGAAAGATGGTCTGTATCTCAGGCTAGCATGAGCTCACTGTGTCACCATAAACAATGTCACACCTCACTCTTCTGCTCCCAAATTCTGGGATCACAAGTGGATGGAAGCACGCCGTTGCAGTTACTTTCACATTGCTGGACAAACACCCTTCCAGAAGCAGGTTATTGGAGGAATGAGTTTATTCAGGCTTATAAAATCAAGGGGAAATACCATCAGTGGCAGAAGAAGTTGGTTCACAGTGCATAGATTCATAGCAGAGGCTCCACCAGCATGCCAGCAAGCATAACCAGCCGAGCTCCAATACTCCGTACACACCGTAAGGCTAGACATAATATCCCACAACCCAGTGACACACATTCCATCAGGCTGCTGGAGACCAAAGTTGCAAGCTTAATCAAAAAATACCTCATGCAACAAGCAAGGGAGCAGTTTCCTTGGTGAACCAGATACCATTACAAGGGTGAAGGAGATTGACACAGAGAACAAGCAACTCCTACCAAATCAGGTATCCAGAGACACAGAGGCTCCCAACACCTCATCACTGAAGCAGACCAAAAATGATCCCAATATGGCTCTGGGAAATTTTGCAGAAGAGGGAATAGAAAGAATGTCAGAGCCACATGTTGGGTCATGATATGCAGAGACATTTATCTTACCCATAACTGTGGGCTAACTCCACAATGCATGATCCATATACCTCAGCAAAGAGGGGCTGGGGGGAAGGGTTAGGACATGGATGAGCCTAACAAGGGTACCAGCTAGAATCTATTCACTGAGTACAAAGCTAATTACTAATAAAAAATATTAATGTTAAAAAAACACCTCATGCTATGGAAGCCATACATTCACATTCAAACCACACCACACATGGCCATTTTATTCAGTGCTAAGAATTAAGCCCAGGGATTCATGCATGATAGACAAGCACTGGACCAAGTGATCTATATCCCTGCTCCTACTATTGGAATCTGTGAAGCTAGAAATAGTGATACACAAAATATTCTACTAGGATTTTCAAAACCATAAGTATCCATAATAATAGAGTAGATTACTTTTATAAATATAATGTCTTCTACCAAAAACTTTCATGTCTGTATATGGAACCTTAGATTTCACCATGAAAGAAAAAAAAATAAAAACAGCTATAAGTTGAGAGAAGGGCATCTAGAGATGGTTCAGTGGATACAGAGAGAATCAAGGGCAGTTTTACGTTGGATCCCCAGGTCATATAAAAGTGCCAGATGTATTCATGGGCACCTGTAATCCCAGAAAGGTGATGCTGACATTGAGATGGGAGTAGTAGAAATGACCCCTTCCCAGAAGCTCATGGCAGTCACACAAAGTCCAGCAGAGGGGAAAACCAGAGCGAGCAATTTGAAGATGAATTGTGGGACAGAGCTATGTGAAAAAAAAAAAAAAAAAACTGTGGAAATTATTAGGAACCTTACAAATAGCTTTTTTCTGTATATTTATGAGGGATGCCTTTTCTGTTTAATTCCTTTCTTTTTTACAGAGCTTTAAGTAATATACGAGCATAATGATATAATCAGCCTGCTTAGAACAATGTAACGGGATTTCCTAGGCCACGGTTTGGTCGTGAACACCCTGAAAGATCAACATTGACAAGAGCAGTTGGACATGATGGCATGACTTTAAGCTATGCTCAATGTTTTCCTTCTCCAGTGACCTGGTGGTTCTCTTGGTCCAGAACAATGTGTGCAGGTGTGCAATAAGTTTACCACCATTGAAAGCAGCAGAGGTTGAAAACAGTAAATTTATCCATAAGAATGTCGAAAGCAGCAGGTGGGCTTAGAGTGAGAACATCTGTGAAAGGTAAATCGTGGACGTGTGTCTAGGTCAACAGAGCTCATTGGTTCTGCCCCTAGTTCCCTTCTTTGAGCAAATATTAAGGAAATTTTGGAGACAGAGTTCTCGCCTCCTCCTCTTGTACTGCTGTTTCCTAGCTCACATGTTGTCACTATTTATGTTCAATAAATAATACCAGATGAGTGTGTGCCTCAGCAGTAGTAGCAGCAGCAGCAGCAGCAGAAAACAGTGGCCCAATCTTGGTTTAAATGAACCCATGGGCCAGTGATTTTATCTCAGGACCACTACAGAGAAACCTGCCTGGAACAACGTGGACAGGTGGGGACCAAATTAAAGTTGTTCTATGTCTTCCACAGGGACATCAAAGCAAATGCATGCCTGCACTCATAAACACACACACACACACACACACACACACACACACACACACACACACAATGTACAAACACAAATAAAGTGATTTTAAAAAGCACCTGAGCCGGGCGTGGTGGCGCACACCTTTAATCCCAGCACTCGGGAGGCAGAGGTAGGAGGATCGCCATGAGTTTGAGGCTACCCTGAGATAACAGAGTTAATTCCAGGTCAGCCTGGACTAGAGTGAGACCTTACCTCGAAAAACCAAAAAAAAAAAAAAAAAAAAAAAAAAAAGCACCTGAGACAGCCAGAGAGATGGCTTAGCTGTTAAGGCGTTTGCCTACAAATCCAAAAGACCTTGGTTCGATTCTCTAGAACCTATAAAGCCAGATGCACAAGATAGCATGTATGTCTGGAGTTTGTTTGCAGTGGCTGGAGACCCTGGTGTATCTATTCTCTCTCACACAAACACACAAATAAATAAATAAAAATTTGAAATAGCACCTGAGACTATAGAAATTCTAGAAGAAATCCCTAAGTCTAAAGCTTCACTTATAAGACTTTGGAAATAGCACCTTAGACATAAGATGAAAAGGATAAACAACGGAAATACATAAATTAGACCAGTGTGGTTCCTTCAAACAAAAATTATTCTCAAGAACAAATAAAAAGTCAATGTTTTGCCAAGTAAGCCTACAGAATTATAGAAAGTGTTTGCATACCACATATGCAAGAATAACTTATTGAGACTGCCCCCCGCAAAAAAAAAAGTAAGAAGAGAGCTAAGGATATAATAACGCTTGCCTAGTATTCTTGAGACCTTTACTTCCATCCTCAGTAACGAATATATATACTATGAATACTAGGAGAGAGAAGTGTCAAGGAAGAAGTAGAGGAATCAAATGGATATTGTATTCAGAGCAGTGGATTTGCATTCCCCTCTACTCTACCTAAAGCTGCCAGAAGCATTAAGAAAAATTCCCACAAACTGTTCAGCATGTGTTGAGCATATAGCACTGCACCTGTTGAAGACATCTATAATTACTGATAATGATGATGGGCACTGCAATGCGGGCTCCAAAGTCTTAAAAATGTGTTGAGTCATAATAGTGACAGGAAGACATATTTAAAGGCCCTGTTGTTAGATTGTGTATGTTGGTGTGTTAGTAAAAGTTTTCCTGAATTTAGGCCTTGCGTTACTTTCTCTTCCTGTAAAATAGAAGAAGAAAAAAAAAAATAGAACTCCAGAAACAAGACCATCTGCATCCATTCACGTCAGTACTTTACATTAGAATGAATATTTTCAGGCATAAGGTTTTGTTATCCGTAATCAAGGGTTTTCAAAGCATTGGAGAAATCTTATCCAACATTTTCTAGGCAAAACAGCCCAGCACTCACCCAGGAAGCTTTCTGCATGATTTTATACCTATTATTTTATTTGATCGCTTCAAGATAATTATAAATTATGAAAACATCTTAATTTGGATGACTGTGATTTGAAGATAAGCATTGTTTTAGTTTGTTCTTCAGATTCTATAATTTATAAAGACTAATAATGAACTTGTTTGGGAGAGAAAGAGATAAAGCAAATAAAATAACACTCTCCTTCCACCAAGAAGCTATTTATCTTCTATAGCTCAATGCTTGCTGACTGGAATAAAACTCAAATGCCCATATGTCTTTCAGTAATGCATTAATACCTGTTGTGAAAAACTTTACTGGTGCTAATTGTTCCAGCAAGCAGTGAAAGGGGAGCAGCAGGTTCTCGGGTTGTATAGGGTTGTGTGTGAATATCTACAATCAAACAACGCTCTATACTCCATGGGCTTCTGAGCACACAGCTCACCCTTCAGATTACAAAAGGTACAGATGCCATTAAAAGGCATCAAAATTTCCTGCAGACAATTATAAAGGCATCTAACATCTGTTCTCAATCATGGGCAACAGGGGAGAAAATATGCTCCACAGGACTTGTAACATCCACAAAGATGTCTGCTGTGCGAAGAAAAGCCCGGGGAAAGGGCTGGCCAGGAGATAGTGGTGCCCAGTGAGCATTGTGCAATGATAGGGGCCCGTGGTGTTTACTCTCAGGAGCTCTGTGGTGCCAAGACCAGTTTGTTCCTCTACAAAGAGGGCCATCTGCGACATCCTCAATTATTGGCACTGTTCATAAAAGAGTACTATGTACAAGTTCACATTGATGCAAAATTTCAAATAACAAACTTCTAAAAAAAAAAACCTACATGAGAAAGGATTTTCTCAATCCTTTATTTTAATAGCACAGGATAAAAAAAAAAAACTACCTCTAACTATTTTATAGACATTCCATTTCCAATGAATGATTCATAATTTAAAACAGAACTGTAATTGTCACATTATAAATATCAATAGGAATAATTGTTGATGAAGATAATAACCAGGTCACATCATGGAACCATTTATTCACCTGGCCACATTACTTCTCTTCCTTATTCTTATTTGTGCACCAGTTAAACTATCCCTCAAAGTTTCCCTGGTGTAGCATGACTCTCCAGCTGGGCATTGAATGTGATGACTGAAAGTCTGAGACGCTCTCTACCCAGTGTTTCACAGAGCAAGCTTGTTCAACAATTTCACAAATATATTGATGCACTGCTATCACAGAATGGCCATTCCATTCAAGACTAGTTAAAATAGGAAATTATATATATATATATATATATATATATATATATATATATATATATATATATATATATAATCTCCAGATTTATCTCACATAACACAGATTAACAACTAATACAGTATTTTCTCAATGTTCAAATTTGTATATCTATTAACTTTTAGAGTAAGGAAATTGGATATTTTGATTCAATATCATATATCTCACAATTATAGCAATGCTTGACAAAAAGGCTCAGCCGGTATGCCATGGCCTCCCACCACTGCAATTGGATGTATGCATCATGTTGTATACATGTGCAACATTGCACACCTGCATCACCTTGTGTGCCTGGCTTACATGGGATCTGGAGAGTCGGACATGGGTCCTTAGACTTCACAGACAATTGCCTCAACTGCTAGGCCATCTCTCCAGCCAATAGATGACCTATTTTTAATACTTCTTTTTTTTTTTTTTACTACTGTCTTTTATATTTGCAGTCAGTAATTTTTTTCTCTTTTAAAATCCATGTTCGACTGACTTTCAAAATTGATTGCAAAGCACTATTTTGCCTTTTTTCCTTTTTATTTGTTCATTGAGAATATCAGAGATTTATACTATCACGTGATCTTGTAAAGCCACCCACTCACTACTCTCTCTTACCCATCTCACCGAACCCCTTCATGTCCCTCCCACACGTCTCTGGTTGTAAAGATGGACTTTATAAAGTGAAACTTTTCTAGTTTAGTGTCTGAAGGAACCTATGAATAATTCCATCTAACACTGCTGTTTTATTTGTGACAATATGTAAGCTTACTTTTTTACTGGGCTGAATATTGTGCAGTTTCCTCTTTTTGATTGTATCCATCCTGTTTAAATTTGCAGTTATGTTCAATAGTGCACAAAACACTTGGCTTCATCTTGCTTTGCTTTCATGGAGGAACTACCTGGAGGTATCAATGCTTATTTCTTCTCAATTGAACTGTTTGATTTGATAAAATGGTGAGTAGGATTTGGGTTCTGGTCTTCCCACTATACTCTAATTTCTACCATATGGCCTTGATCCAGTACAGTAAAATTTTGAGGAGGATACTTTATAAATATCTGTGGATACTAATGTTGCCAAAATCAGTTGGTAACACCAAGTGAAGTCTGTAGAGAAATCAAAATGTACTTAAATCTGATAGGCATTATTTCTATTTGGGGACTAAAAGCAAAGTGAGAAAAATATGAGAGTTGATGCCCAGAATTTAAGAACTGGATCAACTTTTTACATTAAATATTTTGTTTACGTGTTATATATGCAAATATGCTCAAAAGGAATTCCTTCATAATAAATGTTGAAAATAAACCCCAGATCTAACTGATATTCCATTAAGAAGGTTAAATTTAATTGCATATTTTTGCTGGCCTTATATGTCTTTCTATTTCCCCAACAGACAAGGAGAATGTAATTATTTTTGAAGCACAGTAATAGGCTGCAATGAGTGACCTTTCTTCTGTTTAAGCAATAAACTCACTCTGGGGTTTTCTACTGAAGCATATTAATGCACCTAAGCTATGATGAGTTTTGATTAAATATGTTAACATATTACCAGTAGACTACTCCTGAAGTGTTTTCAATCATTGGGTATCACATCTATAAGAGTTACTTAATTTTTAGACATTTTAGGCTTTTCATGCTTTTCTATCTATGTGAAACTTAATTTTTTTTTTTTATTTAAATTCCCAACTTGGCCAGGTGCAGTGGCTCACAGCTTTAATCCCAGCACTTGGGAGGCAGAAGTAGGAAGAACGCTGTGACTTTGAGGCACCCTGAGACTACATCCTAGGTCAGCCTGAGCGAGATTGAGACCTTAACTTGAAAAGCCAAAAAATATAAATAAAAATAAGTAAATTTCCAACTACTAAATAACATACAATTTCTACAACAAAACAGCTTTATTTTCTCAATTTCTGGAAATTATATGTTCCTTTTCCAGTGAAAAGCTGCCACTAAGTTGTTTTCAGAGAAGTAAAAAAAGCATATTTACACTAGAAATGAGATGTCTTCAAACACAGTGAATGGATAGAGATGCTTGAAAATCCTAAGGTGTCATAAGTTGAATGCTCCTAATATTGTTTAATCACCAGAAAACTCACAGGATAATGTTTAAAGAATTTTTATGTTCATCAATCCATACCTCACAGTATATAGAAGTGTTGTTCTTATAAGATCTTACTAGTTGGAAACTAAGAATAATTCTTAACAAAGTTTTGTTTTTTTTTTTTTAATTGAAGAGCCCAAGAGATAGTCATGTACATGTACCTTGAAGTATAAAATGTTAGATTTTTAAAACATTAGCCAAAGTATTCCCAAGTGTGTGTGTGTGTGTGTGTGTGTGTGTGTATTGTATATATATATATGTATATATGTATATATATATATGTATATATATATATATATAGAGAGAGAGAGAGAGAGATTAGATATAGATATAGATATAGATATAGATATAGATATAGATATAGATATAGATATAGATATAGATATAGATATAGATATAGATAGAGGTAGGGATAGGGATAGGGATAGGGATAGGGATAGGGATAGGGATAGAGATAGAGATAGAGATAGAGATAGAGATAGAGATAGAGATAGAGATAGAGATAGAGATAGAGATATAGATATAGATATATGGTGCATGTGTGTAATGAATTCTAGACATCTTCCCTCCAGCAATGTGGTTAACTCAGCCCAAAAGAGTTAAATTCTCTCTTTTTTTTTTTGAGATAAGGTCTCTCTCTAGTCCTGACCTAGAAATCAGTATGTAGTCTTAGAGTGGTCTCAAACTCTCCAAGATCCTCCTACCTCTGCCTCCCCAATGCTGGGATTAAAGGTGTGCGCCATCATGCCCGGCAGAGTTAAATTTCTTATTCATAGAGAATATTAACAAGGAATTCCTGATTATGGACTGATTCTACTCAGGCATTCAGGGAGGCAGCCGGGTTCCAGCTCTCCCCACTTCAGCTCAGTGTTGGGAGTAGATACTTGTGCATAGTCATCGTCCTGTGAGAAGGTTAGTCAGGAGCAGCAGGCTCCCTCGGGAGGACATGACCCAGGTCCTATCTACAGTTCTCACTCTCCCAGGACCGTGCCTCAGAGATGGGGTCATTCTCTGCCAATTTACCCTCCTGTTCAGCAAAAATGAAGCTCTGGTGTGTTCCCACACTTAAAGGTATTTTCAATACACTTTCATAGACAATTAAATATTCCTGAGGTAGAACCTTGTATGGATGTAAATAGTTGCGGTAGTTTGAACGTCAATGTGTTTCCCAGTAGCCTAAGGTATTTGACAAGAGACTGAGTCTGAAGCAGCCTGCTATAAAGGAGACAGTACTGGAGGTGGATCTCTTAGTGCAGCCCTAAGTATGGAGAATACAGTTGAGCTCTGGCTATTTGTTTTTCTGGCTGGTGGTCTCTCTCTCTCTCTCTCTCTCTCTCTCTCTCTCTCTCTCTCTCTCTGCCTGCTGAGGATCTTGGAATGTGCCAGCTTCTTTCACAGTGATGGAATTTCCCATGGATTAATGTAAGCTATTCCTCCCTCCCATAAACTGAGTCTAGAAAGTGGTTGTCCCAGCAACAGAAAGTAACTATAACATGCCTGAGCCAGGAGAACCATTTATGCTGAGTTTGTCCAGAAAGGAAATCAAACCAAGATCATTCCAATCGACTTTTCTGTTTCCAGAGTGGATTGTGAAAACACACCAAAGCAAAGTCCAAATCTAGCTAGTGAGATTTTCAACGTTTTGTTTTCCTAGAAGTGGAAGAAGATATGTGATTATATTCTAACCTTTCTATCTGAAAATAATTCTGCTTGTGTAGTTTCCATCTGGGCTTTCTGAGAGAATCTTTCTCCATTCTACTGGGACTGTCTTTAAATTAAGCATTGACGCATAACACAACCTGCCGTAGGATGCACAGATTTTTTTCAAATAGTCTCTTAACAGGGCACTTGAAATTTTGTGGTTTCCTTAAAAACCTATGTCATAAAAATAGATTTATATCCTGTTGTTTGTTTCTTCTTAATCTTGAGCTTCTCAAAAGAATAGTCTCATTCCAGATAGTGGTATTTAACTAGTCAGCATCCTGTGCCAGTAACCATATGCAAGGCCTATATAAAATTCTAAAATGTAAATTGGTTTCTTTGGTTTAGCTGTATCTTCTTTCTTAAAAGAGTAACAGCTATATTGAGTCGATCAGGCGTATATGTGTGTGTGGGCAGGAGCAAGAATAAAACAAACATTCATATATCATTTCAGGGATGAGTCATGCCTGTCTGATTAATAACTCCCTTCAGCCCATTTCTCCTCTCACAGAAAAGGAAGCATCACGAGTTCATGGATTCCACTTGGATAGAAGTGCTTGTCCCCTATGCATGTGCACAAAGGGAGGCTCTCAATGACAGGGAGCATAGTTAAGCTTCCATAGCTAGAGGCTTCAAAGCTGGGTCTTAAGCACACCCACATTCCATTTATCCTGTCTGCACTGCCATGGATCCTTTTATCTTCCTTCCAATATTTCCTCAGCCAGGAAGCAATTATCTCACGACTGGACAAAGAACAGTCAACCTTTTCCACTCCCCTTGCTCATCCATGTCAGTCCTTACCATGGGTTTTGCCAGACCCAATTCCTTGATAGTTTGGTGAAAATCAGAAGTTCTCATGCAAATATCTTTACTGAAAGCCTATCTGAAAATGCAAGATTTTTAACATTTCATCTATACCCAACTATAAATTTCATTTAGAGCAGTTCCGGCTACATATGCATCAACTTGAACTTGTGACAAATTGCAATTTTGCAAGTGATATTTCCTTTATATTTTAAGATATAAACACATATGCTAGTCTAGGATATGGGTATGTACACGTCAAAGAACTTCTGTAGAAATTCAAATTAGACAGGAAAAGTATTTTGAGTGAAGTTATATGATAAATGAGAATGTTTGCTGTTAAATCCTTTTTTATACTTATAAAGTGTATTTGTTGGGTGTGCATATGTATGTGCAAGTGTATTGTATTTTCTTTTGCTTTGACATTGTTTTTGAAGCTTATTTTTATACTTATTTAATCATTATAACACTTTTAAGCCATGCTGGTCAATTTGTATATCCTCAGTCTTATTTAAAAAACATATATAAAAACTTTACATTTAAGAGCCAAAGTCAGTAGGATTGGAAGTCATGCTTCTTTTTCTTGCCTTTTTAAAAATAATACTTTTAATTTATTTATTTATTTATTTATTTGAGAGAGGAGGAAGAGAGAGAGGAAGAGGCAGATGTATAGAGAGAGTGGTACTGCGAACCACTGTAAATAAACTCCAGATGTATGTGCCTCCTTGTACATCAAGTTTACATGGGTACTAAGGAATTGATCCTGACTTCACTGGCAAACACTTTAACTGCTAAGCCATTTCTCCAGCCTTTTCCTATCTTTATAAAAGTTTTTTCCTTTTTTATGTTTTTATTATTATATTATTAATATTATTAACAACATATTTCCTATGAATACATCATGATAGAAAAGTGAATGCTTCTTAACTGTCCAAGGTAGACAAAATAATTATATACCAAAAGTGCCCATGTCCTAATTCCAAGAATCTGTATGTCCTCTTACATGTAACAGAGATTCAGCAAAATCAGTTATGGTTCAGTTGTTTAATATGTTTTCTTTCTATTTTACATATTTTCTTATCTTAAAATACAATATCATCCTGTTTGTTTTTAGTAAAATCTCTTAATTTATACTTAAAAGATAACAAAAACAACAACAAAAATTAAACAGATATAGTGGCTTACTATTTTAACCTCAGCATTCCAGAGTCTGGATGAGGTAGGGGGATTCTGTGAGTTTGAGGTCAGTCATAGCTACAGAGTTAATTCAACATCAGTCTGAGGTAGAATTAGACCCCCCTACCCAAAACCACAAAATCAAAATTAAACAAAAAATGATAAAAAAGAAACAAGTAATAACCCAATGACAGCTTACTTATTTTAAAATAACAATGGCACAATTTTTTTAATATAACTATGAAACATGAGAGGATCTTCTCATTGTCTCCAAATTGTCAGCGAGGATACAAAGTAAGCCTCGGACCACTGGGAGGAAACACCTTCCCATGGGTTATTTATGAGCATTGTCTCTCAGGCTGTGATCTGGAACTCTCAACCAACTGCATAAGAGAAAACTCAGGAGGAGGAAAAAATAGAAAGAATCGTTGGATTTGGACCCATTTCTTTGATGGAGATGTGTGTGCAGTAACTAGCAGCTGTGAATGTAATCCATTCTTCTAAGATTGGTCACGACTAGGGAAAGGAATGCCCACCCTTCTGTGCTGACAGATGTGTGATGATGTGGAGAAGTAATCACTGCAAGTTTGGAGCAGCAATCTGAGGAAGAATTCATTGGAAAACTTAATAGATATCACTATCACTTTAAGTCTAAAGATTTTTGTGAACTAATGGGCTGATATCTGCTTTTGACCTGGGTATTAGACTTGATTATGGAATTTGTCTTAGTGTGCAGAGTAAAGTTGAATACTTTAGAAAGAAAAAAATTTAGGGATTTCCACACCATAGGAATTAAATTGTTAGCAAAAGCACAAGTAGAGTGCTGGGGAGATGGCTGAATGGTTAAAGCCCGTATCAATTGGCTTTAATTATCCAATTCCTATGTGAAGCCAGGTGCACAAAATGGCACTTGTCTGGAGTTCATTTACAGCAGCCAGGGGCCATGGTTTGGCCACCACTTCTCTATTTCTCTCTCATTCTCTCTTTGCAATAAATCAACAGAATATTTTAAAGATACAGGTAGAAATCTTAAAGGCTAATGGCATAAAATGAATTCTTCATTGAAGATTTTCTTACTATGGGAACTGATATATAAATTGTATGCTATACATATGCCATGAACTCATGCTCCAAATGTTAGATGCAAGTCTCAATAAAAACATATAACAAGGCCCAGAATGATGGCACACACCTTTAATCCCAGCAACTCAGGAGGCAGAGGTAGAAGGACCACCGTGAGTTCGAGGCAACAAAGTGACGGAGAATATATAGTAAATTCCAGGTCAGCCTGGGCTAGAGTGAGACCTTACCTCAAACAAAACAAAACAAAACAAAACAAAACAAAACAAAACAAAACAAAACAAAAACATATAAAAATACTGATCAATCAGTTCAAACATAGAAAACATTCCATACAATCTAAATATAAATTATATTTTTCACTAAATGAATGCATATTTCAAAAGAAAATTGAAGAGAATATTTCTCATGTAGCAGTAAGAATAAAATATTAATTGTCTGAAAGGAAAAGGAAGTTTTATTAAGAATTAACAGTTTTAGACATGACTGAATTAACTGATAATGAGAATGGAATAAGAATGGATGCTTATACCATTTGGTAAATGGCCTAAAATTGATTTTGTTTCACCACAGCTATACTTTTCAAAATGTCATATTTATACTCACGTAACCTTTCCTAGGAACAAAATATCTATGGTTATAGAAATACTGTGTTAAGCAGTTATATGCTTGAGTAACATTCTCTATTTAAAATTCATTGATTTGGACACTTAAAAAGCAAGATATGAACTATCTTAAAACTAGCAATATTTAAAATATTGGTTATTTACCAAAGTCAATTTAAAGCACATGGTAATTAAAATGAAGCAAACCACAAAAAAGAGTTCAGAAATAAACTGGCCATATATACTTGCAGGAAATAATGTCATCACTAACTAACATATGATCCAAAAATACAGTAAAGATCCACATAAGAAAAATTAATCCAAGGATATAAATATAAGATGATGATTAATTAAGAGGGTGTTAATCTCTGACTTATTCAAGAAAATAAGTTCATACTGCAAACAGATTTCTACATTGATATTTAATGGTTTTGCACCAATCTAGGAATTGGCTGGCTACAATTGCTTTGGGGTCATGACTGACTGAGGTAACAAGAGCTTGTTCTATGGATTTCTCTTTCTCCTGTAGAATATCTTGAAGGTACTCTGATATCCATGGCAGAAGGTAAGAGCAGAAGCAGAAATAGGCAAGCCCATTTTAAAGCTGTTGCTCATATCATACCTGGGCAGAACCTACTTTGCAAAGAGGACACAAGTAAGTCCGAGCTAAGGTAAGCATGGGCAGGCAGTGTAAGGGAGAAGGGACATGTGATTACTGGGAAAAGTGAATGCTGAAGACATGAACACCGGGTAGCCAAATTGTAGCCACAATTCACGCTTGGCACCTCCATTTTAGAAACCAACTGTGTATTCATCTTGTCCTCAGGATTCCTAGAATACACAAGCCACAGTTTCAAAAGAGGGCTCTTCTGACTCAGAAACACGTAAACTAAAAATATGTGATATTGAACTCTATTTCAAACATTAATAGCAAGCAATCATGTTTGAAATATAGAATAGGAGGTGCAGGAATGTGCCAGCCCATAGAAATTTTTCAATTACTCTAAGCAATGTGCCCCCAAATGCATCACAGTTCTGCTCATTGTTGCTTCATTCATACTTCATGGTATAACATAACCATCAGTTCTGTCATCTTAGATAATTGCATTGTGCTTTATTAATACTATTAGTATTTTTATTTACATGTATATGTCTATGTATGTATGTATGTATGTATATATACATACATAACTGTGCATGTGTGCCATGGTGCACATATGGAGGTCAGATTGGTAACCTCAAAGCATCCATTCTCTCATTTCTTTGAGACGGGTTCTCCATCATTGTTTTCTGCCGGGAAGCGGGTGGAACAATCTCTTCGTATAGTGGCTGAATCTCCTATTGCCATAGGCACATTGAGATCACAGACAAGGTCCCATGTTGCTTGGCTTTATGCAGGTTCTAGGGAGGATCACAGTCTGGGAGGAAAGCTTATAAGCAAGTGCTCTTAACCACTAAGCCTCCTTCCAGTTCTGTGGCTATAATTTGCTATCATGCTTTTTGAATGCTTGTGTAGATTACTCTGGAAAAAATCTACTTGGAGATCACTTCAGCTTCCTCCTCCATAGTAGAGAGATGGAAATAGGGCAAAGTTCAGTTTACATTGTAAAGTGTTTCAGAAGAGTCCATTCAGTTCTTATGGTGGTGCCACCATAGATTGCACATGCAACTTTAAAGTCTTTGAGAACACCCACATTATGTTTTTCACACTAGCTTTGTGGTAAATCTTTTCACATATAACTATTCCTTTTTTTTAATTTATTTTGAAGTATAGTCTCACTCTAGCCAGGGCTGACCTGGGATTCACTATGTAGTCTCGGGGTGGCCTCGAACTCACAGTGATCCTCCTACCTCTGCCTCCCAAGTGCTGGGATTAAAGATGTGCGCCACTACGCCCGGTTCATGTATAACTAAGTATTCTTGATACTGTTTTCTGATTGAGTGTGAGTGTGTGTGTGTGTGTGTGTGTGTGTGTGTGTATTCGAGTGTGTGTGTATAAACGGACATGTGCCATGGTGTGTCTGTGGAGGTCAGAGCACAATTTCAGGTGTGGATCATTGCCTTTCATCTTGTTTGAAGCAGGACCTCTCATTACTCAGGGTTGTGTTTGCTAGGTTATCTGGGAAACGCTGTCTCTTCATAACTTCTACCATCCACACAATGGGATGACAGACGCTCACACTACACCATCTGGCTTCTATGTGTCCTCTGCAGCCAGCATTGTGTCCATGGAGCCATCTGCCCAGCCTCTGCTATTCACACCTTCATAATCTATATCTGCGCTACTTCCACCAGGATGAGCTTCTAAGCTTCAAATCATAAAAAGCCCAACACTCCTCTTACTCCAACTGAGGCATTCTTCTGTGTATTATAAAACCTTGTTGTAAAATCCGGTGTAACCAGTTCAATACCCCAAGAGTTTACTTTGAAGCATTTGTGTGTGTGTGCATGTCTGAGTGTGTGTACGTGTGTGTGTGTGTGTGTGTGTGTGTGTGTGTGTATTAGACAGAGACTAGAGTTGAGAGAGTATGAAAAAGTTTTAAATTTTACCCTACTAATGATCAGATCCTTCTGTACTTGCTGTAAATTTTGTTGAAAACTACTATTAGCCAATTTTTAAAGTTCACCTTTATGTAAAATTGAAAGGACAAAATTATGTGTTACTTTTTGAAAAATAACTTGTTAAGGTTTAATTTAAATTCCATTGCTAAACAATTCTAAGTGTATAATTTATGATTCTTAGCCGATTTGCCACCCTGAAAAACAATATAATCCAATGTTAGCTTAATTACATCACTCCGGTTAGATCTCTAACACCTCTTTACAGTTAATCCCATTTCAGTCAGCTCCCGGGGACTACTTTCTGTCCCTAGAAATTACCAGTGGAGGATGCCTAACATAAGAGGAAATATTAAATATGCCCTCTTTGTTTGGCACTAGCTTTCTATGATATCACATGGGAAAACTTGTTCAATAATCCCTCCTCCAACATTCATACTTACCATGTTTTCTTTCTGTTATTTTGTATGTGTGTGTGTGTGTGTGTGTGTGTGTGTGTGTGTGTTTGTGTGAATTTTCTCTGTACATATTATACCAATTTTTGTTCTTTAAAATATTAAGGTCTTTATAAAATGTGTACTTTGTTTACTTCTCTAATTTTATATACAAAAATTTTAATCATTTATTTATACATATTATATTATTAGAATATATATATATATATATATATATATATATATATATATAATGTATGGCAAATATGCTCTAGTTAGCTTATCATATATCTATTAGTTGCTCATAAATTTGTTCTGTCAGTGGCTATCTCATTTGTGATTAGCTCCTTCATTGCACCTATATTTCGAGGTATTTTTTAGCAAACATTTTTCTCCATCCATGTAACAGACTCCGTCCTTTGAGGTTGAGAATTGAGAGTTTAAGAGCAAGGTAGCTTTCTTTTACAGGTAGTTAGCAGTTTAAGGACACAGGCCCGAAAGCTGCCAATGCCACCTTGCATTGCAAAGCTAAAAGTTAACTGAATTCTGACTCAGTATGGATACCAGAGACAGTTTTCTGGTTCTTCCTTCTTAACTTTCTGTAGACATTTTCTTCATTGGCAGACCCTCGGGAGGTTCACTGTTCTTCCTGGCCTACAAACCAATCAAGGTTCCACATATGCATTTGAACTTGCCAGTGAGACTCATTTCATTTATGTGCCTAATTTACATATCTAAGGTTTTAAAGGGATCTCATACAAGTCATGATGCAGATTTGTTTGTTTGTTTGTTTTTCCCCTCTCAGGACATGAGTGGGGAGCCCCTCACATTGACCTTTTCTGCTTTATTTCTCCTCTCTCACTTATTTCTGTTGTCCCTTCAGATAAATTGCTCATTATTTACTCTGTGCCTGCGCTTACCAATTGCTTGTTAATTGTAGGGAAAGAATTTGGGGACCATATTTTGGTGAGTTGTAACCCTATCCTCATCCCACAGGGTCTTTGTCTCTCACAAAATCTCCTAACAGAATCATTGATTTTTTTTTTTCCATTTTTAATGTAATTGGTTGTTTAAACTTTCAGTGTTGAATGTGATCACTTCTGATAAAGTGCATTTTGTTAGGAAATAATGCCCATTTCATTTTTGTGCTATAATTCAATTATTTGGATTTCTACAAATAATTATATTCTACTTTTAAATTCTGGCTTTGTTTATCTACTAAAAGTTTAGATGAAAATTTAGGATACATCACCAGCTCATTAAATTACTGACAGAATAGAAAAGTTTAGAATTGGTCTATAAGATCAAGTTACACAACTCCCTGTGTGATATTGAACATTATTAATCTTTGTAATTTTTTAAAAAATGTAATAAATAACATTTACAATACATGGGGTTAGGTCAGGCTGTCCCCTGTCCTAACTTGCACCATAATGTGTAAAATAGTAGCTTTTATAATTGCACCATTTTGCGAGCATAAATTGACTCAACACCTTGGTGGGCATGACAAGATTGTCAGGGATGACTATTAGGTACAGATTAATAAATAAATTCCTCCTTTAGTAGAAAGGGTGCCATTTTTATAAGTTTATAAAATTAAATTAAATGTGGGTGAAATAAAAACATATCAAATAAATCAGACTTGAGAATCGAATTTATTGGACAAACCAGACTGAAGAAAGGGTGCAATACCCTTACTAGAACCCATCACCTGACCGTCCTGTGCATGGATGTCAAGGGACAAACAAAAAGTCTTCTGCTAAACTTCCTCATGGTCTTCAGCTTGACTCCATTCCCACTCTTTTTATAAAATTTTATTTTTAAATTTTTCAATTTAAGGTGTCACTCCAGCCCTGGCTGACCTGGAATTTAGTAGGTAGTCTCAGGTTGGCCTCCAACTCCTGACAATTCTCCTACCTCTGCCTCCTGAGTGCTGGTGGCATTAAAGGTGTGCTTTTTTGTGTGTATATTATTGTTTGACATTTATTGAAGAGTTCTTAATGGAAAATCACCATATATATACATACATATATATATATATATATGTGTGTATTCATTCTGCTTCATGTGATATTAGATTACTAAATCTAGAAACACTGAGAGCACAAATTAAACTTTATAACAATGCATATTTTAAAAACATAAAATATTGCCATATAATATAGTCACATATTGAGGTTAAAAAATAGTAAAGTCATGGAAAAATGTAAGTAAGTTAAATTATTAGTCAATAGCTAGAAATTACCTTGTATTTCAAGAGAAGCAGCTATCCATTTTATTGAACTAGGTGAGATAATTTAAACATCTTTACAAATACACAAAAATTATCAGAATCACTTGTGGATATTTGAATAGACCATGTATATTTGTAATTTTTCTGTAGAGTATAATTTACATAATAAACCATATTGTTTTTGAAATTTACTATAGGGCATTCTAATTTACAATGAAGTATACAAATGAGATTAGATCACTAAGGAAGGACTGCTTTTTGGGGGAGGGTGTTCAAGGTAGGGTCTAGCTCGAGCCCAGGCTGACCTGGAATTCACTATGTAGTCACAAAGTGGCCTCAAACTCAGGGCAATCCTCCAACTTCTGCCTTCTGATTGAGTGCTGGGATTAAATGCCTGTCAGGGATTACATATTAAAGAATACTATCCATGCTATATGCTGGCCACATATAGTCCAAGACTGAGGAAGCAGAGCAGACCAGTGAATGCTCAATGCTCAGCTAGGTTTCTCCCTCACATGTAGTATAGGAATACTTCCCTTGGTATGGTGCTACCTACCGTTAAAATACTTACTCCCAAATCAACTCATTTAACCTTGAAAACCACAAGGTTGCCAGAGATGTATTCATGGCGATTCTAAATCCTGTAAAGCTGACAACCAGAGATTAAATATCACGTTTTTGACTCAATTTTTATAGATAGATGGATTTTCCAGTCTTACTTTTAGGACAAGAATGTGTTTCATTTTCAAACTTTTGATGTGCTCATATGTGTGGAAGTACATATGATATACATATATGTGGAGGCTGTAAAGCAACTGCAGACGTAGTTCTTCAGGAAAGCCACCCACCTTTGTAAAGGTGACATCTCTCATTTTCCTGAAACTGCAATTTAAGCTAACCTGGGCTGGCCAGCAAGCCACAGGTTTACCTTTCTTCTTTCTCTGTTATGGGAGAAAATGTACATTCCTCCATGCTATTCATTTACATGGGTTCTGGGGCTCTAGGTAAGCAATTTACCAACTAAACTATCTCCCTTGCCTCATCTTCTTGATTATGATCATTATTTTCCTCTAATTTGGCATTTATGTGTATTTCATATATGAAGGAACATTCTGTGTTTATGGATATTCTTTGTGAAAGCATTTCATGGTAGATATAGGTTTGATCAATATTTTTTCATATAGTCTAATTTTCTTTATATTTATCACCCTATTTGATTTTCTTTTGAGACATTACAACAATTTCAGAGAATATTAATGATAATTGAAATCCAGAGTAATATAGGATAATGTGAC
Organism: Jaculus jaculus; assembly: GCF_020740685.1. Taxonomy (NCBI): domain Eukaryota; kingdom Metazoa; phylum Chordata; class Mammalia; order Rodentia; family Dipodidae; genus Jaculus; species Jaculus jaculus. The sequence continues at coordinate 80,820,927 of NC_059114.1, forward strand.
TTACATATTTACCAATATTTTTTTAAATTTAATTTATTAGTTTTCTTTTCAGCAAATACAGGCAGTTTGGTACCATTGTTTAGGCTCATCTGTGATCTATCCCCTCCCATTGGACCCTCCTTGTTGATGTAAATGGGTCGTGCATTGTGGAGTTAGCCCCCAGTTATTGGTATGATAAATGTCTCTGCAAATCATGACCCAACATGTGACTCTGACATTCTTTCTGCCCCCTCTTCCGCAAAATTTCCCAGAGCCATGTTGGGTTCATTTTTGGTCTGCTTCAGTGCTGAGGTGTTCGGGGCCTCTGAGGCTCTGGCTCTCTGATTTAGTAGGAGTTGATTTTTCTCTGTGTTGGTCTCCTTCCCCATTGTGCTGGTATCCGGTTCACAGGAAAACATCACCCTTGCTTATTTCGCCAGTTGTCCTTAGTTTCAGTTGGGCCCCTTTTGAGGTATGTTGGGGCAGCTCTCTTCTTAGGATCTGCACCTATCTGAAAAAGAGAAGCAGATTCTCCAACGGAAAGTAAGTTAGCACCCAGAAAATTGAGATAACACTTACTTTTTTGATAGACAGTATGATAGGTGTAGGCCCTCTTATACCCCGTGATTGATGGTAGCTTGATATTGTAGAGTGAGCTTGTGTTTGGGTATGGTTCTGACTTGTTTCCCAGCTCCAGCTATGGGTCTAGTACCACTGAGTGGATCAGTTAGCCAAATCAAGAGCAATTGGTGCCTCACCATGGCTGTGTACCACTATTGCACTTGTGTGGGCATCACATCCGGTTATTTGTTGCTAATTAGGTTAAACAATGTGTTGCTTGGACAGATCTTGGTCATTTCCCCCAGTCGCCTATGTAGCACTTTCTGGCACTAGACACGCTGACTGTCTGGGGACTGACTCTCTCCTGGCTTCCAGCCATGTCATTCCATTTTACGCGTCAGCTGCGTATGGAGTCTTCAGCAATAGGGTCTTACCACTGGCCTTTGGTGGGTCATCAAGTACTCTGACAGAAGTCTGTCATTGTTTTGGGAAACCTTGTAGGTTTCTCTGATCAAAAGCTCATTGTGGATGGTAGGCCCAAGCTGGAAGTGGGGGCTACAGGTCAGTGTCCACTAAGAAATTGAGGAAAAACATAACTAATATACAAGAGTTAGAGAGGAGAGAGATAGAGGGGAGAGGGGGAGAGGGAGGGAGGGAGGATGTAGGAGATTTAGGTCAGTCTTGATCCTACCCTCTCCAGTGTCTTGTGGTTCAGGTGTTTCCTGTAAGGGTCTAGTGAAGGTTCAGCCATTTGGTCTGACTTTTAGGAAGTAGAATTTTATGGTACCATTGCCGTTTGGGTCCAGATTACTGTTTAATTTACCAATATTTTGAGGGAAAGAAAGTATGGCCCTGTATAGGCTCATGTTTTCATTCTTTTATATCTCCCTCCAACTTGATTTGGTTTAAATGTGTGTGTAGAGAAAAGTATAAGCAAAACTTTATCTAATTCAAACCATTTTAGCTTGGCAGTGAATGTAAACATTTAAATTAAATTCATGAATTAATTGATGCAATAGTTTATATTTATTGTCCATCTGACAGGACCTACAATCACTTTTCAGGGATTGCCTAGATTAGATTAACCTCCATGTAAGCCTGTGAGAGATTATCTCCAATATTTTGACTGTACTGAGGAAACTCACCCTAACTGTGGGCAGCAACATTCTAAAAGCTAGGGTTCTGGAGAGTAGAAAATTAAGTAAACTGGTAGAGCAAAAGCATTCATTGCTCCATGCATCCTCATGGTATATACAATGTGACCAATTCTCCTTCCAGCTTCTGCCCACCATGATGAGCAGTATCCTGAATTGTATGCTAAAATGATGTCTTCCTCTCTAAAACTGATTTTAGCCAGGGATTTTGTCTTAGCATGAAGAAAGTAACTAAAATAATTGACTCCTAAATTTAAATAAAAGTATTTTATCTATTTTTTTCTTTTATCTAGGACTTTCATAATTCAAGACATGTACAGGTCCATAAAGAATCCATGCATGGTAGAGATGAACTTTTTGAGATTATAGACATAAATGTCCAACTATAATTTTGCATAAGACACCATGAGCACTATATGTGAAGCATTATTTTGAAACTTACAAATGTATCCTGTTGATAAATTCCCATAAATTGTTCATGATAGCATGAAATGTAAATCATGTTAAAATTTATTGCATAAAATTTTACAGCCACATTTGTAAATGATGAATCCATTTTACAGTATGATTTTAAGTAATTTCTTTCTCTCCTTTCATTGTGTGTATATTAATTTAATTTTATGAAAATGTTACTGATTATTTTAACACACATCAAACTCTTTTAAGCCTCTATAACAAGTTTGAAATGAGCATGTATAATCCTACTCTACCTCACTCTCCAGAAAAGTTTGAAATGGGTATGTATAATCTTACTCTACCTCATTTTCCAGAAAATTTCTAAAAATAAACCTGAACAAAGTTGATTCAGAAAATTTTCATATAACTTTTACCACAAGATGACATTTTTTCTATTATAGAATATTATGTTTGCTATCAAGACTTTTCAAGCCTATGTTGTTAATTATAGTGTGTACTGTTTCCTTTTGAAGTTAGTTTCTGTCCTTGATTTTATTTTGAAACAAGTAATTTATGACAATATATGGAGGACTATTAAATAAAATGAAAATATAAAGAAGTACATCTCAAATTTTCTCTGGAATATTTTATTGCAAGCCATATAAATTAATGTATAGTATATGGATTTGCATTTTAAGATAGAAATATGAGTATGCACAGCAAATATATAAAAACAAAGTCAATTATCACACCTAGAGGTAAAACACCTTCAAATATAAAAGTAATGTTAAACTTATATCACAATGGTTCATTATTTTATCTATGTATCACTATTGAATAATAGAGTTGTCTTGTTTATTCTAAGTTCATTGTCATAATTTTTTTGTGTAGGTTTTCGAGGTAGCATTTCATTCTAGCTCAGGCTGACCTGGAATTCACTATGTAGTTTCAGGGCTCAAACTCACGATGATCCTCCTATCTCTGTCTCTAGAGTGCTGGGATTACAGGTGTGCACCGCTATTTCAATGTGCAACTCATTCTGACTCCACACTTAGCTGCCCTTAGAAAAGTGTAGTAATTCTGTGACAAATTTAGGACAAGTGTGTTTATCATACTGTCTGTTGTCAATGGATCACAATACTATGAAAACACATTTTACTGCAAAAATAAAAAGGGGGCTAGAGAGATGGTTTAGTGGTTAAGGTGCTTGCCTGAGAAGCCTAAGGACCCATGTTCAACTCCCCAGATCCCATGTAAACCAGACGCACAAGGTAACACATACACAAGATTTCACACAAATCTGGAGTTTGATTACTGTGGCTGGAGGCCCTGGTGCACCAATTATCAATCTCTCTCTCTCTGTGTCTCACTCATAAAAACAGCTATTCTGTTGGGGTTGCCTCAAAAGAAAAAGATAAAAATGAATAATAGCAGATTAAATATGGTTAGTTATAAGTGAAATAATTGAATTAAAACATTTCCCCAAATTCAAAATCAATGAAAGCATGCACATGAGAAATTAAGTTTACTCTTGAGTCTATTGTAATTAGCAATTATAGTTATGCCTCAGGATATAATTTGTAGATATCCTAGGAGCAGAAACTAATTTACATTGGCTTGATATCTTCAAGTTTAATTTAAAATTATTCAGAGTATGTTTCTTACACCTAGTGTTAGTAAATTAAAATTGAAGGTGCTTCTTTAGGCAAATATATCAATGTCATAGATATTTAATTTATTAAAATAAAATATCCAATATGAATTGAAACATATTAGATTGTAATGAAGAGAAAATAAAGAAATTTTAGAATCTAGACACAAGGAATAACATTGCATAAATGGGTATTGATGAGAATTTATCAAGAAATAGAATGTCCAGTAGGACTCTGCGTTGATTATTTGCTTGTGGATAACCTGGGCTATGTCAGACCCTGTTTCAAAACAAGACCAATTAAAGCAAATCACTCAAATTGTATTTACAAATTCTTTAATTTAATATTTAACCATAGCAGGAGCTTAAGGTACAATCTTGGGAATCCACTGCAATGAAGAGAAATTGTCAACAATAAGCATGGCTACACTCAACAGGATGTTTTACAATTACAGTAGCATGATTCAAGTCTAGCTATATATCTGCCAATGAAGAATTAATTATCTGTAAAATTAAAGAAGTTTTTTCATATTAAATATGAGTTTGAAGAAGCACAGTTTAAGTAAGCAATGTTGATAGGTAACAGAATTAATCAAGAGAGCATTTTTGGAGCTGGAAACATATTCAGATAAGTGTGCATGAAGACCTGGATTGGAACCCGTGTAACACACATACAAGTTGTGCATAGTGGTGCTTACCTGTAATCTAAGCCTTGCTTAGTCAGAGACAAAAGAATTCCAGGATCTTTCTGGGCAGCTGTTCTATAAAAATTACTAAGCTCTCAGTTCAGTGAGAAATCCTTTCTCAAAAAGTAACTTGTAAAGCAATTCAGAAAAATACCTCATTCCACATCTGGCCTCTACATGCACAGGTTCACACGTGCATGTGTTCTCCTATACACGTGTTTACACAATATGGATATGCACATACCATGTATCCCCACTACACATGGACCTGCACAATTAGTTTAATGCTAAATTGGTATAGAGCACATTCCTCCAAATTGAAGAGAGGAAGGAGACTGATTCAGGAAGTGAAGTCTATGAGACCTGAACATAAAAGTCACTCAACCACTCCCCAAGTTTACATTAATTAGAAACTGAACATCCTTTCTTGTGGGGAAGGACGAAATTCCAGAGAATTTGGAAGTCAACAAGTCTGTAAAAACTTCGTAAGACCCTGCCCAAAGTCTATATAAAGGGAAAACAACAAAAAGGCTTAGGAAAGGATGCTCCAACTGAGCTGCCTGCAAGTACTGGAGTGTGCTCAAGAGTCCCGGGTGAGCTGCATATAGTGTGCTTGAGACTCTTCCACCAGCGGTGCTGCCTGCAGGGTGCGGAGTATGCCTCAGGGTATAAGCTCTCCTGATCCATCGCCTAGGCTGGGGTAGGCTTTTTGTTAATGCAGCTGCCTTTGGGTCATCCATTGCTCCAATAGGTAACCCTCACCCTGCTTTGTAAGTAGCACCAGTAACGTTATTTGTTTACCCAAACCAGTTTGGGTGGAATAGTCCTTTGGTCTGTTATCTATGTCCGCTCTGGGAAGAAGTCATGCTATTGCATCACCTGAGGAGAAAAGTTTTTCTGTGACAAAAATATGACCCATCATTACATATTGCTTTCTGTATGTTTAAACTATTCTGATTTTATTTAATACTTAGGAGTTATATACATAGGCTAGTCTAAGGGAAGTAGCATATATAATACAAAAAATATTTTCAAATTTGCTAAATTTCAGTTACTTAAAGTCATTACATAAGGCATAAAATAAATGATCATTTTATTTGAATAAAAGATTAAAATAAAGAACATACAGAAGAGTATATATATGTGTATGTATATATATATGTATACATGTATATATATATATATATATATACATATATATATATATGTATAATATTTGAATATATTTTTAACTTTTATGATCTTCTGTTCTTCTGATTAGTTTATCTCATATTTATATATTATACTCATATTAAAATAAAAGATTAATATAGTTGGTTTTATATTTTTTATACAATCACAATGTTTTGCATCACTGTATACTGTGCATTTTCTATTTGAAAATATTTAAAAATCTTTTATTACTCAAATTTTGCATTTCATCAACCAATTTGATCCATAATTTAATCCAAGGCTAAAAGGACTCAAATTTATTTGAAAATGAAAACCACACAGTGTTGGGATGTGTTAGGAACACTTTCTATTAAAGCATATGCAAATGTAAGTGAAGTGAATGTTATGTCAGAAAGCAATTTGGAAATTTTTCTTAGTGTACCTTTTTTCCTCTAATACTTATAATGATATGATTGTTAAGAAAAGGTTTCTTAGAGAGCAAAGTTATTTTTCATTTGTCAGTCAAACTATGGATGCCTCTCATGTTAATATTTTGAGACCTTTTTAAATAATAAACTGCATAAAATAAGTAGCTCTAGCTTTCAGGCTCAGTGAAACTTCACTGTGATTTCTGCTCTTTCAGAATTTATGTATGGCATTTATCACAGTAGATCTGACTGCTTCTGCTCCTTATAAATTTCTCTATTCTCAAATAAGCTCCAGTACTGAATGTCATTTTACTATCTTTCATGAACAGGTTTAAATTATAAAATATGAATTTCTTGCAATTGATTTCTTAGTAACTGTTATTCACTAATTCATTAGAGATATTTTCTCTATTTTTTTGTGCTCCACAAACTGGAAATATCATCTAATGTGTTTAGAACTTAAAAATAACATGATAAATATTATGAATTTTTATAGGTAATTAACAATATTGAATCAAAGTTTAATGTATTTATATTTATCAATGGCTCTTATTTAAGCAAACTTACTTTGTTCTTTACTTTTTGTTTTCATGACAGAAAAGGATGTTTTGCCTAAAGAACTCTGATAAAATGTTTAACATTTTAATAATTCTAGTTTAACTCTAGGAATGTTGATAGCATTAACTTGCACATATTTTATCTACTTTTGTGTGTTTATAATTACTTCATTACATTTTCTCATTTTCCATCATATCTTTTGTATTAGTAAGGAACAGAACTGATAAAATGAATATGTTTTATAAAGTTGATTTTTTATGTCAGTTTAAAAGTTTGGGCAGTCTAACAATATCAGTCTGTAAGATTGAACATTGGGAAATTTGGTAGCTCCTCAGTATGGAAAGCTGGATTCCTCAGCAGTCTTGATCTAGCACTGAAGGCCTGTAGAGTTCTTCAAATACCAATGGTCTTCAGTCCACATTTGAAGGCTGATGAAACTCACTTCCATTGTCCGTAAAGGATTTCTGAATAGGACAGGCACATGTACAAGTAAGTAGCATGGTCCTGTAGACAAAAGGCTTTGTAGTTTTGTGTGATATTTTTATACATAGTCCACCATGAGAATGAGCACCCACTCTGGGTAAAGATATTTTTCTCTCATTTAATCCTTCCTGGAAATTTCCTCTTAGACCTGCATAAGATGCCTGTGCTTAACTTGATTCCTATTCTGGTCAAGTTGATAACAAACATAATAATCATGTCCCTAATGAATCTTTACAAGGCAAAATGACAAATGGGCTATAGTTACACAAAAAACATGATTACCCATAAATGTGGCATAGTAAAGAAAACATTCTAGGATTTCTACGGAATTATGAGTCCAATGACTGACCAAGAGTGTTATCTATAGCTTCAGTGGAAATGCTAAATAAAAATTTCTGATAAGCGGCTAGAGATACTGCCGCTTACCAAGTTTTAGCTTATAAGAGGAAGCTACCTCCCAAACTTAGACTTGTAAAATAAATAACATGAAGAAATGTAATATCTCAGTTGTCAGTTGATTTCGTTGACAAAATCCTACAGGTGAGGGAATGCTTTATGCTGAAGCATAATGTAGCTAAACAAAAAGTTTTCAATTTTAGGGTTGGAGAGATGGCTTAGCGGTTAAGCGCTTGCCTGTGAAGCCTAAGGATCCCGGTTCGATGCTCGGTTCCCCAGGTCCCACGTTAGCCAGATGCACAAGGGGACGCACGTGTCTGGAGTTCGTTTGCAGAGGCTGGAAGCCCTGGCGTGCCCTTTCTCTCTCTCTCCCTCTATCTGTCTTTCTCTCTGTGTCTGTTGCTCTCAAATAAATAAATAAAAAATAAAAAAAATTTAAAAAGTTTTCAATTTTAGTTTTATAATTTATCTAATATTTCAGTACACATATTCAGATTATTACAAGAGATATGAAAAAAGAAAAAGATATGTACTTACAGTTTTGCCCATATAGCATTACCAGCTGTTTATAGAAGAGCAAAACAAAAAAGATAACATAAAGTAAAAATCATCACATTAAGACCTTTATGATCTAAATTATGTTCTTTATAATCTGTCATGTAGATAAGCTTCAACACCATGTGGTTTGTCATTTCTTCAGTAAGAAAAGTTCTAGCATCATAATGCATAGCATAATTTTTTTTCAAATATGGAAAATCATAGCTAAGTTTCACTCATAGTATTGTTAAAATGCAGGACAATCTTTCACTATGTCTAAATAATTGTTTCTTGAATACTTATATTTCATTTTTCTGTTAGAAATTTATCAGAAGTAAAAAAAAATGTGAGCAATCATTCTTATCTATAAAAATATCAGCCCTATGTGATGACTTATATATGGAATCTGAAAATCTATGAACAGAGATAGATAAGAGAATTGTAGTTAGAATGATGGGGGAGGGCTAGAGAGGCTGGGGAGATATCTATCAAATATACAATATTTCATTTTATAGGAATAAGTTCAAGAAATCTATCATACTGTATGAGCACTATGGTTCATAACAATGCAATGCATTATTGTGAATTTCTATGTTCTTTCAGAAATTATAAATATATATGATAATATATGTTAATCAGCTATATTTAGCTATTCCACATGCATATTTTTCATAACCACATATATTATAAATGCATTTCATATTTACCCTATCTGAAGAAATAAAACTCTGTTCATTCATACTGCCATGATGTAAAATATCTTTGCTATCGAAACATATTTCTTAACAGCATAATTTTATATTTTAATGGATTCAAAATAAAATACTTTTGATAACTTGCATGCATACCTGCTGTTTTTATTACTTTTCTCTGGAAGAAACATGGATGTTATAAAGCATGATTTTTATAGAAACAAATACCCTAAAGAGTTGATTTATTTATTTACTTTTCTTTACATTAGCTATGTTTCTCCAAGATTATGGACAGTGGTTTTTAGAAAAAGACAATTTTGTTCTAAAATCCATTCAACTAGGCAGACTTAATATAAGTCCCAAAACACCTAAAATTACTTGAAATCTGTACTTGAAAAAAATCTGGAAAAAATCTAATGGATACATATGGATCAGTAGGAATAGTGATAACTATAAAATATGCCCTTATTTAAATATTTCTAATTGAATCTCAGTCTTTATTTCCACATCGTTCCCTCCTGTATCCCTGTATCATTTATTAAACATCATGGGCTGCAAGAAACTTTATTATGTTAACATGCCATTACTTGAATCCTTTCTCAAAAATGGAGATTTATTACATTTCAAATGACTTTCCTAACGTTAGGCTTTTCTTGCTACATAGCTCAGTCAGCCTCCATACTTTTTGCAAAATTGCTTATGACTAATTCAATTGAATACAACACCGCCTCCTTGTTAGGGTTTCATTGTGTCTGTTCCAATACTTAGTTATGCCCAATGTGGAAAAAATGAAGAGGTATGTTGCTTATCAGATCAAGGAGATGCCTAGGTACATAGTACCTTTTATAAAAGGACTGAACCGAGGGGAGCCACTTCCTCTTCCACTGTTTATGGGTAAGGTTGCAAATCAATGGCTGGCACCAGACCCTGTCACATTGATGTTGGCTTTCTATCTCATTGTCTGTGAGGAATGCATTTTTCTTCTTTGGAAATCACCCAGCCTCAGTATTCTCTTACAACATGAGCAGTTGAAAGCAATTAGGTAATCATCTATCCCTCAGTAGACATGGAAGCAATAGACAGCTGAGGCTATAGCATTCTATAACAGGTCATGCGTGTATAAAGTTTGTCTTCTGGGACAAGGTGAAAGGTATTGCAAACATACATACAAACACCGAGAATACCATGGCTCAAAGAGGAAGCAGTTTTCTCTAAGGATAACCTTACTTTGCAAACTTAACTTTGTGGTACGCCGAGGCAGGGCCAAAAACTGCATTGTGGAGTTGGAAGACCAGGACAGATTCCTTATCCTGAGAACAGCAAAGGGCACTGGTTCCATATTGTGGATTTTATAGTGATTATACCAACATCTAACACATCATCCCTAATCACCTCAGAGTCTCCCTCACACCCAAGCAAAATATTTAAATTTCTGACATAGGTAGGGAAGGTTCTTGATGAACCTTTCCTATTATTGACATTAGCACCTGTTGTATAATTCCTAGTGCATTGATATTTATTAAATGATACTTGAACTAGTCAATTTAAATTTAGGAGAAATATATAGAAATGACTAACACTTATACTTCTTGAAAACCTGATTATTTTTATGGTTAGTTTCCTGGAAGAGATTAAAAGCCTAGAATATTCCAAATAAGGTAGCCAGCAGATAGCAACATGAAGTACAAATCATTGATTGCTTCAGATCATTTCAGCAATCATAATATGCTGGCCAGTGTATGATTATGGTGATTTATGCAAAACTGGTCCAGCTAAGAGATGCAGAGCAGCTTCCTTTGATTCTGCATTTTCAAATACTGTGTGAAGAGATGAACTTTTAGTCTCCTGTTACTTATTTCTTTGAGGAATGCACATGCTCAATTAAGGTACTTGTTGACATGATTCACGCATTTCCAGTGCAAAATTGAACCACTAGAGTTTGGAGGGTATTAGCCAGCATTGGTTTCAGATGGCTCACAAATAGATAGTGTCATTAAGTACTCGAATTATTAGAGAGATGTGACAGCCTATAATGCTCAAACATGTCACTGAAAAACAAAACAGTATTTCCACAAACATAAGTAATGTTATAACTAACAACAATAATAAGAAAGTTAAATAATCAAATTAGGAATTTATAAACATAATCAAACAAGTCATCTGTAGTTGCACACACCTGTGTTCCTATTATGCACAAAGCAGAGAAAGGAGGATTACCATAAATTCACTGTCAGCCTGGTCTATACAGAATGTTTAGACAAGTCAAAACCACAGAGTATTTGGATCAATCAAAGAAAGAAAAAGCAAAAATCCTTCAAAACTCAGGATTATAAATGTATCAGTAACATTTATTTTATTTTGACTATTTGACATTATAAATTATAGTGAACAAAAAGAATTATACTTATGAATCCAATTGCTTTATACAGATTAAAATGCTTTTTGAGTAAAATTAAACCTCACTGTATACAGAAAGGTAAATTCCAATTTATGTGATATGAATAAATTTACCATTGTATTCATTATGCTAGACATCAATGTGAAAAGGGAACAACTTGGAAAGAAGAAATAGTTCAGTGCTGGAGAGATAGCTTAGCAGTTAAGGAGCTTGTCAGCAAAGCCAAAGGACCCAGGTTTGATTCCCTAGTACCCACATAAGTCATATCTACGAGGTGACACTGCATCTTGAGTTTGGTTGCAGTGGTTGTGGGCTTTGGTGTGCCAAATCTTTCTCTCTCTCTCTTTCCCTCTTACTCTCATTCTCCCACTTTCTTATTTAAGTAAGTAAATAAACAAAATATTTTTAAAAAGAAGAGAGCTTATCAGGCATATAAACAGAACAAGAGAATACAATCTGGAGTGAATGTGGCCAAATTTATTTATGATTTGTCAAAAATAAGTAAAAATGGTTGAATTGAGATAAGATGCAGAGAAGATAATCTGTGATTATAATTGAAGGTGCTTAGTCTTCTCATAATGACACACAAACGCACCAAGACTGCATCAAACTGTCTCCTATTCTGAGTTGGCTATGGTGAGGTGGGCTAATCTAGCTTGACTAGACACATATGTTTGTTTCAGATAACTGGTTTCTTAGCTGTGTAATTGAAATATCTGTGAAACTTTAAATTGGGTATCTCATTGTGCTGGTCTCCTTTAACTAGTTCATCTAAAAGGAAAAGAGATGCACCAGCAAAAGAGAAAATGTTCCAATGTATACTTGCATTATATTCCTACACTGGTTTTTATTTGCATTGCAGTCAGGTTCGCATTGCTGGTAGAAATCACCCAACCAAGAGAAGTTTGTAGGAAAAAGGCTTATTTTCACCTCCAGGCTTGAGGGGAAGCTCCACAATGGCAGGGGGAAATTATGGCATGAACAGAAGGTGTACATCACCCCTGGCCAACATAAGGTGGACATCAGGATAGTGTGCCGAACACTGGCAAGGGGAATCTGGCTACAACACCCATAAGCCGGCCCCCAACAATACTCTACCTCCAGGAGGCTTTAATTCCCAAATCTCCATCATCTAGGAACCTAGTATTCAGAACACATAAGTTTATGGGGGACACCTGAATCAAACTATGACACTTGGGTAACATCCTATTGAGAAAGGAAGCTATTTTGCTAAATTTCAGTTCAAAGTCTAAGGAAATGACTGAATAATGTGTGGAGGTGTTGTGTAGATTGTAGGTATAGAAATGTCTCCCATTATAAGCTAAATTTAAGATTATAGATAACATAAAAATTCAAATTTTATTATCTTTTAAGTCTTTCTGCATCAGATTCAAATTTACTGTTTTTTTTTTTTTTTGTTTGTTTGTTTGTTTGTTTGTTTGTTTTCAAGGTATGGTGTTACTCTAGCGCAGGCTGACCTGGACCTTGAGTTCAAGGCTGGACTCAAACTCACAGCCATCCACCTACCTTTGTGTCTCAAATGCTTGGATCAAAAGTGTGTGCCACCATAACTGGCCAGATTTACTTTTTTGACCAGAAAACTAAAGGTCATTATAGCCTTAAATTCATTAAATGTAGCATTCTCGAAATTGTAAAACAATATGTATCTGGTTTCCTATATAGGTATAAGTGTCTATTTTCCTCTACAACAAAATTTTAGTCTTGCAAACATAGGAGTTACTTCAGGATGTCTATGAATAGGTATCCTTATCAAATACTGTCCTCCTAATAATTCCTCTCGTGTTTAAAGTTAGCTGTTGCTTATTTTAATGTAGATCCCCTCCTTCCATTTGAGTTCTTCACTTGTTTCTACTTTCATAGCACTAAGTACTAACATTTCTCAAATTCAATGTGTCCAAAACAATATGTATTTTTACGACATTCTAAAATGCTATGCTTTTATTATGAAAATAGATAGAAGTATTACAAGAAATTTTTCTATTGCATTTTTTTTTTATCCAATATGAACAATTGATTTCTATGAAACAGCCTTCCTTTATACAAAATATCTTAAAACTTGCAAGCATTGTTTTGTTCATCTGCCCAAAATGCAAATCATTTCCATTCATATTTTGCATTCCTGGCACCAACAATACCATAATAACTTTACTTTCCATTTCCTTTATGCTATGTTCTTTCTTGCATCGCCTTGACCTTGACATTATGCTCAAAGAAACAGTTATTAAAAACCATAAATTAAAATCCCAGATATAAAATTTTGATCCATTTTAACATAATTATAAAATACTTCATGACAAAGCTATTTGACATTATGGGTGATCTGAGGTGAATTTTGCTAGGGAATGTTCCCAGTGAGTGGAGAAGAGACAGAATTTCCCCCACATAATAGATGAGGAAGCTGACTAATACATGCCCTAGTGCTTGCCAGTTTGTGTTAAGCTAATTAAGAATTCAGTATGTTCAGAGTATTTTGTGTGGGTTGCAGTTATAGCACAAATCTTACAGATACTTGGAATTTGGATCACTAGCCTATCATGTGCACTTATAATGAAAGGGGCGATAAATTCATCTTTACTTTATTTCTTAAGGAAATAGCCAGTTACAATCTTCAAGAATGATGATTTCAGCAGAAAGCAAAGACAAGCCACAAGACAGAAGCTAACGGCACATGTTCTTCATCCACACCCTCTAAGTCAGACCTACAGTCTTCTCCGATCAGCTGGCCTTTCTGATGGGAGTTTTCTGGCCGCCTAGTGTGGGACCACACACAGTCCTTTTAAAGAGGAAACCACCATACTATTGTGGAAATTTCTGTGGCTGTAACTGCCTAGTGGTGATTTTTGTTAGCCACAGAACTTACATGGGAGTTACATTGCAGTACCCCTTGCAATTTCCTGGGTCTAGATAGATGCTTCCTACACCATGCTATGTGGTTTTAAAAGATAATCATTTTTTTCCTAGAATATGGTAATCATTTCATTGACTATTGATTGTCATCATGATTGGTAAGTAATGAGTGAGTAAGATATTTAAATGTAGTACTAAAAATTCTGTACAATCATGACACAGTTCTTACTCAAATGGAGAGATATTGTAACTGGGATAGAAATCAGAGTGGATAAAGGAAGTAGCTACAACTCTTTAAGTGACTCACTGTCAGGAAAGTGGCAGACCTTTCCCATTCATGCCTTGTGTTTTCCAATTCTGTGTAATTTACTCACAGGTGATAAGCACCACATAGACAATATTATTTTGTTGTGCGTTTTTATTATAAAAGTTTGAGCTTATGAATCTGAAACTCTCAATTACATTTGAATAGCATTATCCAATGTCAGAAATTTTCCCTTCCTTGCTATTTTTCTATGACATACAACTACCAAAATGATGTTTTATGATTAATTTAAGGGAATAGTCTTTTCTGGTTACTAATGTGTATAATGTTCTGCAGGAATATGTACATGAGCAACTTGGGTAGAGCCTGAGTACAAGAGATTGTTCTTTCTGTTTACCGCTACTTCTCAAACAAAAGTGACATTTATCAAGTCAGGAAAATCTTTTTGGTTACAATAATTGAGTAGATAAACCTCAGGCTTTTTGATCTTAGAGACCAGGGATATTGATAAAAATCTGACAATATGCAACAAGACAGCCATCTACAGTAAAGGATTATACAGCCCAAAAGTCAGTATTACAAAGGTTAGGACTTAACACTTATTTCTCACAGAGATGTGTATTTAAGTTCTGAGCTATAGACATAAGGGCAACAGTGTCTTTGGACTTTATAAATATCAGTCATATTTCTATTGTTGTAAACAAATACAAGCACAGAGAAAGTTGGGGGGGGAAGAGTTTATTTTTGGCTTATATTTACAGACCATAATGTTTCTCATGGTGGGGAGGTCAGGAGAGGAGCCAGAAGCTTCCAGCACAGAAAACAGAGTAAAGAAGCTCAGTCTGGTTAAAATACCTCAAGGCTCACCCCCTGCCCAGTGACACACTTGCTCCAGCAAAGGTCCCCATTCAAAACGTTCCACAACCTTTTCAAAAAGTCCCACTAGCAGAGCATCACCTGCTCAAACACATGAGGCCAATCCTACATTCAAACCCAACAACCTTCACACACATAATTCCTTACACAGTCTTAAAGTCACACAATTTGAAGGGAATCAGTAAAGGCTTGCTGTGATGTCAGTATGAGGTCATTCTTGGTCTCTTTGGGGGGCCATCACAGAACACCATAAGCCAAGCATCTCAGACGTATTACTCAATGTCTTAAAGACTGAGGAGCTCAGCAGTAAGGTGATGTTGGATTGGATTCCTGGTGAGGATTTCTATGACTTGTAGATGGGCTCTTCTTACTCTGACATGAAATGGTAGAGAGCGTAAGAGAGAGTATATATGAGCACACACTACAAAATCATTCCTGAGTGTGGGATCTCCTCTTAGTGAGGACATTAATTTTATCAGCTGAAAATGGCCCTCATTACCAAAATTCCTCTGTAAGACACTACCTTAAAAAGATCACTTTGTGTGTTAAAAGTTTAGTGTATAAATTTTGGGATGTCACATATATTCAGTTCACAGAATTGTACTATAGTTATGTATAGAATGATGACAGGTTAAAATAAAACTTTGTTACTAAGTGTAAGAAACCAACAAAAAAAATAGAGGCTATCATTAAGAGAGACTATACTGCTTCAAGTTTTGTAGGAAGTTGTGGTGGGCATATCAGTTAACTGAGCACCAAAGTATTTACAAATTTTGGGGTAGTTACAAGTTTTGAGTGGCTTGTCTTTTTTTGTTTTTGTTTTTGTTTTCAAGGTAAAGTCTCACTCTAGCCCAGTCTGACCTGGAATTCATTATGTAATCTCAGGGTGACCTCAAACTTTTGGCGATCCTCCTGCCTCTGTCTCTCGGGTGCTGAGGTTAAAGGCATGCAACACTATGCCTGGCTTTTTGAGTGGCCTATCTTTCTGACCCACGAGAGAGTATTACCTGTAGCTCACTGGTTATTCTGTGCATAGTGAATTCAAAGAAAAGTTGTTTTTGTATTTTAATTCCTTTTCCCAATAAATAGCTAATTATTTCAAGATTAAAGGAATTTTCTTGCCAAATAACAGAGGAAAATAGTGAATTATTATTTTTTTTGTCTTGGAGAATGGGGAAAAAAAGAGCTGCACAGTAGTTTGTTTTTTTGTTAACTCATTAGGTGTCTTCATGAGACATATCATCTTTCATAAAGCTAGGGTAGCCTAATGTATTGCTCAGCTGTATGGTTGTAAAATTAGTTGATTTTTTTAAAGTCAATCATAAGCAGGTGGAAATAGAAACTTTTTTTAGGTTTCCCTTAATAACCAGTGTAGAACGCTGTTAACAACCAACTTTTCATGGGCTGTTACTTCCTGCTTCTCAGTACTGGGAAATTTCTGTAGTGTAACAATAAGCTGGAAACACTGCCATCTGTCACAAGCTACAGGGAGCAAGCCCCAGTTCAGGGGTGGGAATTTGGTAAAATATTTAGTGCTCTCAAGTGGACTTTTATATGAAATGTTCTTTTTTAATTTTTTTTTGTTCTTATTTTTATTTATTTGAGAGTGACAGAGAGAGAGAGAGGCAGAGAAAAAGAAAGAGAATTGATGCGCCAGGGCTTCCAGCCACTGCAAATGAACTCCAGATGCATGTGCCCCCTTGTGCATCTGGCTAACGTGGGTCCTGGGGAATCGAGCCTCAAACTGGGGTCCTTAGGCTTCACAGGCAAGTGCTTAATGGCTAAGCCATCTCTCCAGCCCTGAAATGTTCTTAACTGGGGTGTTCACTTCAAATATGACTTACATATCAAGGATATCTCCATTTTCACATTTTCTCACACAAATGGTTAGCATTTGACAATATTGTTAACTTTCCTTTGCAAAAAAGTGTACGTAGCCAGATGTGGTGGTGAGAGTCTTTAATCCCAGCACTTAGGAGGCAGAGGTAGCATGATCTCCATGAGTTCGTGGCCATCCTGAGACTACATAGTGAATTCCAGGTCAGTGTGGCCTAGAGTGAAACCCTACCTTGAGAAACCAAAAAGAAAAAAAAAGGTGTAGGTGAAAAAACCTTGAAAATCTTATAAATTTTTATTTTGCTTTTATTGAGGTCAACCTCAAGAAGCAATGATAACTATAATGAATGGATCAATAGGAACATTCTAAACAGAGAGTTTCTTGAACCTACAGTGAAGAGTACACTTAAGTATCAGCATTAACTAGTTCCATCCAAATGCAGATATCATGCTAGAAAAGGCAACCTCATCTTTACACAGGATCCAAACCGATGAGGTGACTCAAAGTAACTTTCAGCAAAGCTTGATAGAACACATCATCTTCAAAATCTCACCCCTGAGTATGGAATTTATTTTGTCAGACCTGGTGAAAAATGTTTTGTAAACATAACCATTAATTTAGGAACTGATTTTTAACCCTGAGATCTTATCAAAAATGTTAGCCAGCCATGATGGCACACACAGAAGGTAGAGGTGGAAGGATCACCATGAGTTCAAAGCCACCCTGAGACTACATAGTGAATTCCAGGTCAGCCTGGGCTAGAGAAAGACCCTACCTTGAGAAAAAAAAAAAAAATGTTCACAATAGGTAATTTTGATTATTTATCCATAACCAATTTTAATGTAGAGGAAACACACTACAAAAATGGTAGGGCTAGAGAGATGGCTGACCAGTTATGGCACTTGTCTGCAAAGCCAAAAACCAGGTTTATTTTCCCAGTACCCAGGTAAAGCCAGATGCAGATGCACAAAGTGGCATATGCTTTTGGATTTCACTTGCAGTCTCAAGAAGCCCTGGAGTATCCACTTCTCTCTCTCTCTCTCTCTCTCTCTCTCTCTCTCTCTCTCTCTCTTCCCCTCCCTCCCTCGCTTTGTCTCTTTCTCTTTCTCAAATAACTAAATAAATATTTTAAACAATAGGAAGCAAGCAATCTCATATTGAATAGCATCTTCAAAACAATCCACTAACATGAATAGATAAACGTGTTGAACAGATTTAATATGGTATTCATGTATGTGCATTATACAAGCAACATTCAGTATTATATGCAAGTTATATGTAATATGGAACACAAATAAAGTCTACCTCAAGAAGAAGATGTAAAGTAGAGGGAAAATAAATGTCTTTTAAAAAAATATAATATAAGCAAAAAAAGAAATTGGAGAAACACTAATAAGAAATCCAATTTTCCCAGGAAAGTATTGTAATAAGTAGAAAACCCTGTGGCCATTCATGTACCTTCTGGATGTGCAGGTGCATTTAGAATGTTGGAGAGGAGCTGGAAGCAGGTTCTTGCTAATCCTACGTGGTATTAGATTTTCTGAATATGTGTTCCTTCATTTACTGTATGCCTTTAAAACAGTTTCTAGAAACATTAAGTGGTTGATTTTTTAAACTTTGGCCATTTAATACTTGTTTTAGTTTCTATAATATTTTACACTACCCTTCAGAATGTAGTGTTCTCATACACAAGATAGAAACAAGACTAATATCAATATTTATTTTATAAAAAGAGATACTCAGTATGATGATCAATCTCTACTGTCAACCTGATTAGATCTTTTTGTTTAAAAAAATTCTTTGTTTATTTATTTGCAAGCAGAGAGAAAGAGAAGAGAGAATGAATGTTCCAGGGCCTCCCACCACTGCAAATGAACTTCAGAAACATGTGCAACTTTGTGCATCTGGCTATACATGGGTACTGGGAAATCTAACTTAGGTCAGTATGTTTAGCAGGCAAGTATATTTACCACTCATCTATCTCTCCATCTCCTGATTAGCACTTGAATAATGTAGTAAACAAATTTCCGTGCATGTCTGTTAGGGAATATCTATTGTGGGTTGATTGAGGCAAGAAGTCCCACCTTGAGTGAGTCCTGGAAAGAATCAAGAGGAGAAAGTGGAAGGGCATGAGCAAATACCTCTGTGTCTGGCTGGTGGGAATCTGGCCAGCCACCTCATTTTCCTGGAGCCACAACCAGTATTACTCTCCCTACCATTCCACAATTGTAGGAGACATCACACTGTGAGGCAAACCAAACTCTTCCTTAGCTTGCTTTTGTTAAATATTTTATCATGGAAACAACAACAACAACAAAAAAAAAAAAAAAAAAATGGCTCGGATACCTACATTTATAAGAGTTACAAAATGTGTGTGTATATGCTCTATTCACCCGTACTATTAGAAGCAGTGGTACACCTCCATAGCACACACATCTGCTACTGAATTGTTGGGTACGATGTCTATACTGGGAAAGCAGGAAAAAAAAATGCTGCTTCTACACAATGACCTGGTAAAGCAGTGCACTCAGCCATAATCATGCCATTGTTCCTAACCTGGTTCCAGGACTGTGTCCTGAGATTTAAGGATTTTGCAAAGCGGAAAAGACATAAAAGAGATCTCAAATATTCAGGAAGGAACTGACTTAACTTAAAACAGAATGTGCTTAAAACAAAAAGTGGTTTCACAACTGGTGGAAAATTAGTGGTTTGTAACTGAATGGAGGGTTGTACCTTTCAGAAGATATAAAGCGATATCATAGGCCAGGTACTCAGTCTTTCTGAAATCAGAGATAGTCCCAAAGATGTGCTTCATCTGTGTAAAAAGTGCCTATACTGGATTGATGTCAAATTAGTGATAAAGAAATGGTCCTGTTACACACACACATCAAAAAACTAGCCCCATTTGACGTCTCTGTTTATCCTACCAAACATTTGAAACATTGATACCAAAGCTTCACAGATTCGCAGATGAAGGGGCATTCCCATGATATTTTAAGGGAATATATTCATGCTTAAAGTAGATGATACTGCAAAAACAAAAAAAAAAAAAAATAAATTAATAAATGTCATGCCAGGAGTGTTGGCACACGCCTTTAATCCCAACACTCAGGAGACTGAGGTAGAAGGATTACCTTGAGTTTGTGGACACCCTGGGACTACAGAGTGAATTCCAGGTCAGCTTTAGCTATTAAAATTAAAAAAGAAAGAAAAGAATGGGGCTGGAGAGATGGCTTAGTGGTTAAACACTTGCTTGTGATGCCTGAGGACACTGGTTCGAGGTTTGATTCCCCAGGACCTACGTTAGCCAGATGCACAATGGGGCACACACATCTGCAGTTTCTTTGCAGTGGCTGGAAGCCCTGGCACACGCATTCTCTCCCTCTCTCTCTCTCTCTCTCTGTTACTCTCAAATAAATAAATAAAATAAACAAAAAAAAATTTAAAAAGTATGTCATACACTTTCACCTATTATAAATACAAATGTTAGTAATCTCAATGAACTTTGAGCAAATTGACACTAGAAATATAGAAAACTACACCGTGTGCAAGACAGGAAATTATTTTAATATATAAAATCAATTAGCTTAGTAAACTAAGAAAATGGAGGAATACATGATTTTTCAATATGTATAGAAAATACATGTTAGAATGTAGCGCAACTTCCTCATGAAAATGTCGTACACTAGGAAGAAAGATGGAAACCATTCAAATGGCTTTAAGACTTCTTTTTTTAAAATATTTTATTTATTTATTTGAGAGCGACAGAGACAGAGAGAAAGACAGATAGAGGGAGAGAGAGAGAATGGGCGCGCCAGGGCTTCCAGCCTCTGCAAACTAACTCCAGACGCGTGTGACCCCTTGTGCATCTGGCTAATGTGGGACCTGGGGAACTGAGCCTTAAACCGGGGTCCTTAGGCTTCACAGGCAAGCGCTTAACTGCTAAGCCATCTCTCCAGCCCGGCTTTAAGACTTCTGTGAGACAATCACTGTAAATACAATTCAGGTGAAAGCCCAGATGCTTTATCTCCTTTAATTAGCTCTCAGTATGTGTTTTATATTGGCTTATTAAAACTTTTGTTTACTTAAAGATTGTTCCATAGAACTACTTTTCTTCCCAAATCTGCCTTCCTATAGTCATTAAAGCACTATTGATAATTGACAAATTATAGAATTATACTGACAACCAGTCAAAAAGTGAATAGTTAAGGAAGATATGATACATACAAAATGGGAACTAGCTACTGTTGCAAAGAAGAGCATTCTGTCATTGTAATCATATGTATGGAAATAGATGAATAGAAATGTTAAGTCAAATAAGCCAGGAACAGTATAATTATACAACCTGTTCTCACTTAAATCTGAAATCTGAGTCATCCAGTCCCACAGATGTAGAGAGCAGAATGGTAGTGACCAGTGGATAGAGATGGGAGTATTAGACAGATGTTGGTAGAAGGGTACAAAATCTCACACAGAATAAATAAGATGGCTGAATTTTTTCAGGTCTACTTCACAATGTGGTGAATACAGTTCATCAAAAGGCATGTTTTGCATTTCAAAATTTCTCACATAGTAACTTCTAAAATTGTCTTTATTAAGTAAGTAATGAGGTAATGAGGTCAGTGTTATTTAGTTAACCTACATTGTGTTCAAATTTATTCTAACTCAAAACTGTAATTTGTAATAAAGACCATCAGTGAACACCATTTTGAACTTCTATTCAAATTTATTGACATAAGGGTTCATAGAAGCATATATGAATACATGTCATTGTATGATTGGGTATTTATTTTTCTTTTGTTCAAGCTTGATTTCTATGTATATGTATGCTCTTCTAATCTTGTAAAAACAACTGCAATAACCTCCTTTGTTGCATTTGTTTTCTAGTTTTATGCCATTAGCATTAATTAGAAAATGTATTATTTTGAAAAGTTATCCTTCTACATTCTTGAATTAGTGACTCATTTATGCATTTTTCCATTTTTTTTTCTTGAACAGTGGACTCATGATTGAACATATTGTAATTTATATGTAGTTTACTAAACTTCTCTGTTCTTGATGGAGGAGTTACTTATTTCATTTCTGACGTACTCGTTTACACAAAAGCTCTTTAGTTATGCTCTCATGGAATGTAAGATTTGATGTTCACTTGTTGCATCATCCTTAGAAAAACAAATATAATTGATTATTAGATCATATGGCTTATACGCTTGATATGTGAAGTTTAGTAACATGTGATCCCTTCATTAATTACTTCTGTGGATCTGCTGTTTTATTTTTAAACTTTGCTTTTTATCCTTTGAGAAAAGAGCACAGCAATTATTTGTTATATAAAGCTGGTTTATGCTGTTATTTGTGTAATTCTACACTTTTTTTTATATTTACTTACTTTTAATTTTAGAGAGAGAGACAGAGTGAGGAGAGACAAAATTGGCACTGCAGGGCCTCGGCCACTGTAATTGAACTCCAGATGCCTTTGCCACCTAGTGGGTATATGTGAACTTATGCTTGCCACACCTTTGTGTGTCTGGGTTAGGTGGGATCCAGAGAGCAGAACATGGGTCCTTAGGCTTTGCAGGCAAGCACCTTAACTGCTGATCCATCTCTTCAGTCCTGTTCCTACACTTTTATGCTACTACCATATTAACTTCCAATAAACATTTTGAATGTATACATATTACTTGCAGTGATTTTTGGAAAGAAAAATATAGATCTAACATTCTATTATTATATTTATCTATTGGTAGATGAAAGTAAGTTACTAAATTTGTGATTGGCAGCAATATAAATTTGATTTTGTCCCGCATATATGCTAATGCACTAAAGTCAAATGCTACTATATGAACCTATTAAAAGATACTAACATAACTTGTGAATATATGGCTATATAGATATTTATTTTGGTATTGCCCATCATTATTGAATACCAGATTGCAGAAACATACAATACAGCTTTGACCTGAATACTTTCTCACTAGCATTTTTTCTCTTGTTTTTGAAAATGTAAACAAGTTTACTTAAGGTTTTTTTAATAATATAAACATAAAATGATCAGCTAATTTATGAAATTAAAGTTAAAAATGAACAAAACCTACATAATAAAATTGCTTCAATAAATATTTAGATGCCTCTTTTCCCCACCTAAGTTCCTACATAATTTTGCAGAAATACTGCCACCTTTTTAATGACTAGATCACCTTGAGTCATCTATTTCAGCATTTAACCATCAGGTATCTCATATCTCATGACTTTAAGCAATAAGTGTGCACATCAAAAGTGCTCATGATTTACACCAAACTGAGACTTCCTCCCTCTTCCTTTATGTCCTGAGATTGAACAGCAAAAGTTATGTGCTCTATATTGTAATTCATCAAATTTTCCTATACCTCCTCCTCTCCTTAGGCCGGTTACCACAATTCTTTCCCATACCATAGTAACAGAAAGATGTTAAATCATGATTCCATTAATCAAAACCTTCTTCATATATCTATTTGGATATAAAAAACTCAAGTATACATAATTATTCAAGAAATTCAGAAAAGACAGAATTGTCCTGAATCACACCTACCTGATAAAATTAGAATTAAACCATTCTTGGTCTTTTTTCTCTCTTTCCCCCTCTGTATCTGTCTGTCTTTCTGTCTGCTTTGTATCTTTCTCCTTCCTTTCTGGATACCATGGGCCGAGCACCTCAGCCTGTCTGCCCTCATGCCCACATGTTCTTCCTCACCACAGCCCAGAAGCAAGGAAGCCTGCTGTACTGGAGCTGAAACTCCTGGAACCCACAGCTTTTTGTCACAGGCACAGAAGGTGACAAACACAAGATAAGTGATGGAACTGCTTTGGGCTTGCAAACAATATAAACACACTCTCCAGTTTCCCTTCTCCTTTTCAGAAGTGCAGGAGATTTCCTGGGAGCCCAGGGTTATTAACATTGATGAAAGACAATTGATCCTGAAACCCTGTTTCCAGTGGGATGTGATAGATCAAGCCATTATGAATATCAGAACTATTGACTCACTGCAAATCTCATATGAAATATCAGCATTCTTATGTACAAACACATAATTAATTCCGTAACTCAAGTGATGCATAAATTGAATAGATGTAGTCTGGAAAACATCCTACTTTCTTTTGTCATAAGTACTCATTCATTCACTTACCTTCTCACCTGTTTGTGCTCGCAAAGACTAGACTTTAGAAAGACAATTGAAAATGGAGAGCAAATATGGAAAATGACTTCTCGACCTGCCTAGGTGCAATTACAGAAGTATAATTGGTAGACTATAAAATGTCAGGTTTTATCTATAGCAAACATAATTTTCACAGCAGAAATGAGTGATTAGAGCCAAGTCACTGAGAAGCTAATGAAAAGAGTCATTGGCCCAGATGCCAGTTGCTCAGTTAGCAAAAGATCACAGAGATGACAAGTTTTGATAGCCAGGCAGGCCAGGTGTGTTCAATTGCCCCGGCCCCGGGAGAGACAGCACATCCTCTGCCTGCTCATTTTATGTGAGACAGTTCACATCCTACGAGCTGTGTTGAACTTATATGTGGGAAAGGCATTGACTCATTCATTACTTGAAAGTTAAAGCAAGTATGAGAAACTGGGTTCTAAGAAACAATAACTAAACAGAGTTTTAATGTAACATAAAAGAAAGAGAGCTCTGCTGAGCAGCGTGATAAACCAGAGATCAAATCACAAAACTAAATTGCAAAGGCAAAATAAATAGATTTGATATGCTATTGAAAAGAAGCATTCTCCATACTTGTTTTGAAAATGGCAGCATCTAATAACTATTAAAGAAGTTATTTTTAAAAGTTTTTTTTTTGTTTTTTTTTTACTGAATTTAATGAGATTCTGGAACTTAAAACATTGCCAATGGCTAAGGGAGAAAGAACAGAATAGAAATTACGCTTCCTTTGCATCTTTGGTAAACACATTCTATTGCTTAATCAAATAAAATTGAATCACAAAGGAAGGCAGAGGGAAACCGAATTATCCCAGAAAAGTCTCAGAAGAACATTAAAGGAAATTAAGAATGCAAGGCAGAGAGGTAAGGTCAACAATAATATATCTTCCTTGCTGGACGTAGGCATGTTCATTTAATTCTTATATGTCTTTAGATAATAAAGAATACAAACAGTGAAATTCTGTATAATACTCATGCTATTTAATTTTTTTTAATTTAATTTATTAGTTTTCTTTTCAGCAAATACAGGCAGTTTGGTACCATTGTTTAGGCTCATCCATGATCTGTCCCCTCCCATTGGACCCTCCTTGTTGATGTAAATGGGTCGTGCATTGTGGAGTTAACCCACAGTTATTGGTACCAGGTTTTAAATTAATATTGGAAATTAAAGCAAAAATATTTTAAAGGGTCATATTGAATATGGGATTTTTAGCATTATTCAATACCAATCTTATTTGAGATGTACTTTATGAATGTGGATATGTATATGTTATACTTGAATAAGGTTGTATCAACATTTTTTTGATTGGAAAATAAAATATGTTTCTTATTGTTCTTTTAAAAAGCTAAATAATTTAAGAAACTAATGTGACTCAGACAGCTAAACCAAGCATCCAATGTAAAATAAAATAGAGGAAACATTCTTAATTTATAAATGCATTTATTTGATGAAGAGAATGCAAAAATAATGTAACTTGTGCTGAACATAATTTTAAGCATTAAAAAATCAAAAGAAAACTAAAACATTGAAACTTTGCATGAGGAAGTTATTTACAGACAACAAAACATGCAATTAAATGGCTTATATAAGAGATCAACCATTTAAAATCTGGGTGTAAATGCTACATTAGTAAACAAATGCAAAAGTAACTTTTAGGGCTGTGGGATAACTTAGGGGTAAGAATTCTATCTCACTAATGTGAGAAGTGAGGCCAATTCCAAGCACTCACAGGCTAGGCTGTGTGTGGCTATGATGCAGTAAAACTAGTGTTGAGAGAGGCTTAGACTTGGGCGTGGCTGAAGCTTGGTGGTCAGCCAATCTAATCTAACAAGGAACTCTACTACTTTCTTAAATTGGCAACAGATTACTTAATAACATTTTTCTGTTGCAATAGAACAAATTCCTTGTAATTCCCATGATTGATATATTCTATTGAGTTAGGGTATCTAGTATTATATCTTGTATTATTTTTTCAATATTCACCACCATATATTAGTTATAGAAGTTATATATAAGAATAGGTTCAGGCTGGAGGAATGGCTTAGTGGTTAAGGCACTTGGTTGCAAAGACAAAGGATCCAGGTTCAAGTCCTTAGCTCCCACATAAGCTAGATGCACATGGTGAAGCATGCTTCTGGAGTTCCTTTGCAGTGGCTGAAGGCCCTGGCGCACCCATTCTCTCTCTGTGTCTGCCTCTTTCTCTCTCAAATGAATAAAATAAAATAAATTTTTAAAAAGTTTAAAATAATAGGCTTTATGAACATATATAATATGTATGTATTTATATATCTATATTGCATATGTAATACATTTTGCTTATATATCCCTTTTAACATAATCTCACTGATCCTTTTCCTCTTCCCAATTAATTTCCCTTCATTATTATATCCCTTTTGTGACCTAATGAGTTTTAGAGTTGGCTCTATCACATAATAAAATGTCTCTGCCCCACTCAGAAACCACTGACTGCCCACAAATCCTCTGGGAGTAGTAAGGGTCATCCACGTGGGTAAGTGTAAATGATTTTTAAAATGCAGGTTAAAAAAGCCAGAAATGAGCCGGGCGTGGTGGCGCACACCTTTAATCCCAGCACTCGGAAGGCAGAGGTAGGAGGATTGCCATGAGTTCAAGGCCACCCTGATATGACAGAGTTAATTCCAGATCAGCCTGGACCAGAGTGAGACCCTACCTCGAAAAACCAAAAAAAAAAAAAAGAGCCAGACATGGGGGCTGGAGAAATGGCTTAGCAATTAAGGTGTTTGTCTGTGAAGTCGAAGACCCAAGTTCAATTCCCCAGGATCCACTTAAGCCAGCTGCACAAGGGGTACATGCATCTGGAGTTCATTTGCAGTGGCTGGAGGCCCTGGCATGCCCATTCTCTCTCTGTCTGTCTCTTTTCTCTTTGCTTGCAAATAAATAAAATAAAATAAAATCTTAAAGAAAAAAAAAAAAAAGAACCAGACCTTTCCCAATGGTGGGTAGATACCTATTTGCTTCTGTTCTCCAAGATCCAAGCCTCAGGTCCTCTGAGCAGCCAGGTGTGGACAACAGTGGAGCAACAGCTGTTTGGAATGCACAGTGCTGCTCCAAAAGCCTGTTAGCCTTGGGGCGTCAGGCTGAGTGGAAACTGCAGCAGGAGAGATCGTCACCTCGCTTCTCACTGCACAAGGAAGAGCAGCTGAGTGGTTCGCATTGAGCTTATCTAGAGCGAGGAGATGCATATGTGCCTCATGGAAGTGCCCAGGATGAGAAACTGGAGTTATTCACAGAAAATGATTACACACTATAGATTACAGAGAGCCAAAGGAAGTCACGCCTCTCACTTACCCTGCTGTACCACGGGCAGTGTGAGCATGTGTGTGAAATGTGTATGTGTACAAGCTCTGCAAGGTGGTGGGGGCACTGGCACAAGGCCCCCTGTGCGTGTGTGTGCACATGACTGCCGAGCCCTGTGGTGGACACAAGGTGTCTTCCTTCCTCACTCTCCTCTTTATTGACTGAGAGAGAAACTCTCAGTGGAATATTAAACTTGACTCTGGTGGGGAGACGGAGACTCTCTCTACCTTCCAAATGCTGAGACTACAGGCTGGTGTCCATGTCCACTTGGAATTTACTTGGGTGCTGGGGCACCTAGCTAAAGTCCTCACACTGGGGTGCAAGCACTTTATCAATTCGTCCGTCTCTCCATCCCTAGCTTTTAAGGATACAGTTAATACAAGCAATGGATTCTTTTCTTTAATATTTTATTTTAAATTATTTACTTATGACAGAGAGAATGGCACATCAGGGCCTCTTGCCACTACAAACCAACTCCAGACACATTTGCCACCATGTGCATCAGGCTTATATGGGTTCTGGGGAATCAAACCTGGGTCCTTAAGCTTCACAGGAAAATTCCTTAACCACTAAGCCATATCTCCAGTCCAGCAATGGATTCTTTTAGTGCTGTTTTGGACCTCGTAACATAGCTGATGACTGCTAAGACTAAATACACATTCTTGAAATGAATGACAGTAAGCCTTCCAAAATCCTGATCACGTCACAGATTTGAAAATACATCTGGAAAAAGACAGCCATTAAGAAAATTAATGAGTCTAGAGAGATGACTCGGTGGTTAAGGTGCTTGCCTGAAAAGCCTAATGACCCAGGTTCAATTCCCCACTACCCATGTGAAGCCAGATGCACTTGGTGGTCCATGTATCCCAGACTTGGCTTGCGGTGGCTGAAGGCCCTGTTATGCCGTTCTCTCTATCTGTCTCTCTTTTCAAAATCTCTCTCTGCTTACAATAAGCAAATAAATAAATAAATAAAAGTAAACATTTTTTTAAAAATTGAACAAAAGTATTCTACATGGATATAAAAAGGTCATCCCCACTGTCATATAAAAGTATTAAATAAAAATCCAGTTGCATGGGTGGGTTGGTTACCTCTTATGAGTTGTTGGCCAGGGATTTCCCTGATATCCCTATACAGGCAAAAGGCTCTTGGCTGCATAGCAGAAGTGAAGGGTGGACTCATTAGTTTTCTCATTGCTCTGACAAATTACTTGACAGAAGCAATTTAAAGAAGGGCATACACCGACTCACGGTTTGAGCATGGAGTCCCTCATGAAGGCATGGCGGCAGGAATGGGAGGCACTGGCCACGCTGTATCCAGCCAGAAACCCGGGAATGACAGATGCTCGTCCTCAGCTCTCCTTTTCCTTTCTGCATTCAGTCCACAATCTCAGCTCTTGGGATGTAGGTATTTGTAGCACCAATTTGATCTAACCTTGAATCCCAATTGTGTCTATCATTAATACAAGAACTTATCGGGGATTTGAAAATAAACAAATAAATTGTTTCTCTCTACTTCATGATTGAAATGGTATCTAATTTAGATTTTTCAACTAATCTGAAAAGCAGGTTTCTTCTTGTTGTATTTAGTATATAGAAAAGCAGCAAACAGCTCCCAGGTGAATCTGACTTCAGTCTGAACTCCCTCTCCCTTGCAGGATCATTAGTAGCTGCATCTCTGTGAGCATCGTGGGACTCTCGGGCCAAGTGCAGGTTAGTGGGCTTTAGGCCAGATTCTCGTCAGTTGCCAGTGGTCACTACTGCTTCTTTTCACAGTATTTTTCTGCAGCCGGTTGTCAGAGTTAAATACAAAAGGTCAGAAGCAGGCTATTTGTTTACATGAGCAGCTCTAGTGAAAGTAAATGCAGGTGCATTTTCTGCCCTCAGACAATGAGGCACTATTTCTGCCGGGACTGACTCACACGGCGTCTGCTTCCTCCATTCCTGTTGTGACACAGTTTCTCCCCTTCACCTACCCTCCACCGCCTCGGAACCAAATCCCCCTCATGCATGCTCTACCATGTTTTTAAGATGCCAGTCTTTATAAAGTCAATCAATGAACAAAGCAAAATAAATTTATTTATTTTCATTTGGATTATCTCAATCTGTTATTTTACTGGCATTCAAGGAAACGTTTCTAATAGTAAATTAGCAGAGCAAGATGCCTTGATATTAAAAGTGTATATTAAACAACCATTTTATAAAATACAATTTAGTAAATAGCATTAGTTTAAAAGACTTTGATCCCATAAAAATTCTTAACACCAGGAATGAACTACTCAGAGCTATTTCTTAATTGTTTTATAAAAAAATTAAAACGCGAATTGAAGAAACATTAAGCTAATTGTACAATCATTCTCTTGCCCTCCCCCCAATATTCTTTGGTTGTTAAAGCATGTTAATGAGTTTGGTTTAAAAATATTTAGTTTAATTTACATTCAATAAAAAGTAAAAATAAAAATAGCTGAAGCCTGTTGGGTTTTCTTCATGCTTATATGTGGCATCAGACAGCGGGCAATTATCCTTTGTGGAATATGTCCATAAAGCGTCTTTTGCAGAGTCTTTCCTGAACTGTTCAGGAGAGCCATCAGCAGAGCTCCTGTAGCTAGGATGCAGGAACTGTTGGGACACGAGGTGGCGCTGCTGTGCAACCAGAGGCGGACGAGGCTGCTGTAGCACTCCTAACAACTGTCAAAACCTCAGAAATAAACGGATCACAGCTGGGGTAAGTTATATAGGCTATACTGAGAAGCTCATGTGAATACGACAGTTTTTATTGTATTATTTACAGTTTTTCTTTTCAAAGTTTTAAAAAATATTACTGGCCAACCTACACTAAATTAGAGGGAAGGCAAGCAACTGAAAGGTAAATTTAGATTTTGTTGTTTTTTTTATTCTGCTTTTAACTCTATGATATACGCTTTCACCCACGTATATTTTTCACTGATAAATCAGGAAATGTTTTTCTTTAAGTTTGCATGATATGGGGCCAAACATTTATTCAATGAAACAACAATATAAAACAATTATCTTTAGATAATTATTGTCAAACATACTCATAAGTAAAGGAAGATCACCCCTTGATATCTACAGAGAATTCGTTTCAGGCCTCCTGCAAATGACAAAATTCACATGCACTCAGGACTCTTATGTAAAATGATACCCTATTTACATTTAGCCTATAAACATCCTGCATTATAATTTAAGCCAATTTTAGCTTACTGGTAATACCTAAGGCAACATAATTGTTATATAAATAGTTGCTATGCTGTATTGTGTAGGAAATAACAACAAGGAAAACTAGAATTTATTTTCAGAAATGATTTTATCTTTGCTGGAAGCAGCTTGTGGAAGAAAGCATTTATTTTGCGTGGAGTTCCTGAGCGAATTCTCATGGAGGTAGGATAAGTGTAAGGAGCAAGAAGCTAGCTCATTGATTACATGATTAGAGGTTTAGGATGGGGTCCCTCAGAAGTTATTAACCCCAAATTTTGGGTTCCGCCCTTTAATAAAGTGTTAATAAAGACAGATACAAGAAAGATAAATTATGAATTATTAAGTTTAATTTAGGGGAAATCAAAAATTGTGGGGTTCACTAAAGGGAGACCAGGGTCTAGGAAGGGAGGCTCATCACATAGGAAGTAGACAACATGCTCTCATGTAGAAACATTGTGTAGTTTATAAGGTACCTTTAAAAGAAAGTGAGATCTTGGGCTGGAGAGATGGCTTAGAGGTTAAGCACTTGCCTGTGAAACCTAAGGACCCAGGTTTGAGGCTCAATTCCCCAGGACCCATGTTAGCCAGACACACAAGGGGGCGCATGCATCTGGAGTTTGTTTGCAGTGTGGAGGCCCTGGCGCGTCCACTCTGCCCTCTCTCTCTCTCTCTCTCTCTCTCTCTCTCTCTCTCTGCCTCTTTATCTCTCTGTCTGTTGTTCTCAAATAAATAAGCAAAAAAATAAACAAAAAATTAAAATGACAAAAAGAGAAGGTGAGGTCTTTAGAAAAAGACTGGAACAGAGTTACGAGGTCATAGAAAGTAGAACATAGATGCGTGTGTAGAGACACTAAGAAGGAACACGCACGGTTCCGGCCAAGTGCTTTCCTGAAGAGGGAATGTATCAAAGCAGAGAGCAAGGAGTTCACAGAAGAAATGGCCGATGAAGAGGGTCTCACTCATGGTTACCAGAGTTTAGAGTAGGTATACAGCTGAAAGCACCCATGTGCTTGGAGACCAGAGGAAAATCATGTATGTAAGCAAAGTAAGAAGTTACGGCTAACTATCAAGCAGAGGCAAGCAGAAAACTGATGATCAGGAGACCAAGCAATGCGTGATCCTTGCTGGGTGGGGTAGAGGCCAGACCCTTGGGTGTCCCAGCACCGCAGGGTATGAGCTGGAAGGAGCCGCACACCCCTGGGCTGACCAGACCAGAAGAGAGGGCGGGGCTGGAAGGCGGCAGCCTTTATAGCATTAGGTTCAGGTAGGTAAGGGGAAGACCCGTGTGGCTAGTGGAAGTTTGTGGGTGGATCTCAGAGCCAGCCCACCTGAGCTATTTCATTTAGATAGCATGCTAGACTGGGGGCTTCAGGGGCTGCTGTAGAGCGGTCTCCTTGTGACACCAGTTCCAAGTTCGTCCAGAGCTCTGAGTACTGCTCTTGTGTCAGGGCAAGGTGGCAGGTGAGGTGGCACGTCCTGGTTCTCTCTGAGCCCCAATACCTAACTGACACTGACTAAATAAAGCTAGCTTTCGCCTATCCTCCTTCAACATTTTCAGGCAGGAAGCAGGAGGGAAGAGGAAGTTAGGACGTGGGGCCAGGCTACAAAATCTAACACCCCAGAGACTCCCTTTTGTCAGCAGGTTCTTATCTTTGAAGTCTCCACAAGCAGGCTTCACCCCCAGGGAGCCTCCTCAACCATCGCCGCCCCTCTGTCCCGATGGAGTGTCTTGAACTTGATTTTCTCACATTCTTTTCGTTGACCGACTTCACATTTTTCAGATCTTCCTGCCTCTGCACTTTCACTCTTTCGCTATAGATCTGAATACATACAGTTAACGGAAGCCTTTTTCACAAAATCAACAGTGTTCTTCCTTGAAATTTTATCCGCCAAGCACATGCACTACTGTTAAAGTCAGCTGCCCTCAAGTCAGGTTATGGGGAGAACGCGGGCAGATTCTCTGCCAGAGCAAGAAACAAACTGCCCCGCGCCCAGCTTCCGAAGGCGCCCTTGTCACCCTGCCCGCCTCATGCGCTGAGCCTTTGCTCTCTCTTTTATTTTCTCTCAGAATTCTAGATTTTCACCCATCCAGACTGACCCCTTAAGCTCTGCTTAAAGCATTGTAAGGATTCTCTGTCCCTGAATTCCAAAGGCTTCCACATTCCTGCTGAAAACCTGTTCCAAATGGTAAGGTCAGGTTCCCTGCAGCAAAGTCTGCATTTCTTATTACCGATTTTCTTTATCAGTTACTTTTCATTGTTGGGGAAAATAAAAATGAATAGCTTTTTGATGAAAAGGACTTTTTTTTTTTTCAGTTTACAGTTTCAAGGGCAAGTTCCATACCACAGTGGGGAGGGAGGAGGCCAGTAGTTAGCTCATCACATTGGCAGACAGGAAACAGAAGATGGATAACAAGCAGAGTTATTCCTCAAAACCTCAAGGCCTGCCCACTAGTGATCCACTTCCTCCAACAAGGTTCCACCTCCTTCCCAAACAGCAACACTGGGGATCAAGTGTTCAAAACCATGAGGCTATGAGGAATGTTTTGCAATCAAACCCCGGCACATGTTCAGTGCAAACTCAAGTCCTTAAAAACATATATTTGCGGGCTAGTGAGATTGCTTAGTGGTTAACGCACTGGACTGCAACACAGAAGGACCCAGGTTCAAGTCCCAAGTACCCATGTTAAGCCACATGTACAAAGACGCATATGCATCTGAAGCTTGTTTGCAGATGTTAGAGGCCCTGGCCCATCCATGCTCTCTCTCCTTTTTCCCCCTGTAAATAAAAGACATCTTTACTTATACATATTTGTAGTATATCTGCCTAATATTAAGGAATGAAAGGTATTCTTAAATTCTTGTGATCTTCCACTGGTCCTCAGGGATCTTTTGACTCATTGCTGGTTGAACACACAACTGTGGGTGACAGCCTAGACATTATGCATTGGAAAAGAATGTGTAATCGTGTAGGCAATACCAATCTAAGTCCCACTAGGATAAACGTCAAAATTTTTCAACAAAATCTCCCATGTCTTGGCCAATTTCAGTTTGCAGGTAAGTTGGTTTAACGTCACTCGTGATATTCATAATGAAACATTACATGAAGAACTTCTGATGCTCTTCCTCATCACAGCGGGGGTTGTTTGTAAAAGTATCTTCATTTGTTGAAGTTCATGAATGCGTCCAAGTAGGATTTCATGAGTCAGCCTTGCAAGGATGCATCCCGGATCTCACATGGCTCTGGTTTTGGTATCATTTTTAGACAAAGGTAGAAGACACGGAGAGCTGCAGCGTTGTTAGAACAATCCTTCAGAAAGTTGACCTTTACGATGCAACAACAGCAGTGATCTATTATCCACATGCAACTAAACTCACCTTTGTTCTATACCAACACTTCCATATTAATGACACGCTTGGCTGATTTGAGATAATGGTGCAGTGAACCCTAACAGCACTTGAGCTCTAATAGCAACAGATACATGTGCAGCCTGGCTTGCTTTCCGTGTAACAGTCCCTACTCCTGCGTGCCATTCATGTCTGCATAGTCCTCAGAAATGCAAGCACTGCTAGGTTCCATAAGCAAGCTCGCATCATGCATGCACTCATTTCCACTGCGACCCAGAACTTCACACACTTTAAGAGTGTTGCTGTGGTCAAGTCTTCTTGTGACAGTTTTTATTTCACAGGGGCGAGTTTGACCCTCGGTAAGGTGAACTTTTTGGTGGCTACTCTCTGGTCACACACATGATTTTATAGCAGAAACTCAAAAAAAAAAAAAAAAACAAGTTTAAAACAAAGACATTAATACCACAACCCATGGTTTAAACATACACACACACACACACACATACACACATATATATATATATATACACATACATAGATATAAATATATTATAATATATAAAGTATATCTATAGGTATATTATAGATATTAATATAATATATAATATATATGAATTTTTTGCTTATTTGGAAGTAAGACAGAGAAAGAGGCATATAGAGGGTGAATGACTATGAACATGGCAGGGCCTCCTGCCACTGAAAACAAATTCCAGACTCAATGGCCACTTTGTGCATCTGGCTTTATGTGGGTACTGGACAATCAAACCCAGGATGTCAGGCTTTGTAAGCAAGTGCCTCTAACCACTGAAAAGCCTTTATAATCCTCAAGGACTTTAAGTCTAAATGCCTGTAGGTCCGATAAAGACCATGAATGCTGATAAGACCAAATTTTCGCCCCCATTTGGAAAATATTTCTAGGACCTTTGCCTTTTGAATTGATGAGTGTGTATAAACACAAAAGTGTTTGGTCATAGATAATATTGGTTATGTGGACCTATGTTCCTTACGAGCCTAGCTTGTTTGGTATTATTTTAAGTTATGAAATGCATGTATAGTTTCAGTGGATGTTTTTATATTCATTTAAATGATTATATTCCCTTTCATTTTGTGACATGATTCATTACATTTATTTGTGTATAAAGAGTAGTTCTTGCAACCCTGTGATGAATTTACTAAGCTGTGGAGAGCTGTATAATGGATGCGGTGCTCAATTTGCCCTACAAGTATTCTTTGAGAATGTGTACTTCTTGTTCAGACCAAAGACACTGGCCCATCCTTTATTCTATTGCTGTGCAGCTCTTTGAATTCAGTGCCAGAAAAATGCTGTCTTCATAAAGGGAGTTTGGAAGATTTCCCATTCTTTTAATTTCTTGGAGTAGTTTGGAAAGAAATAGAGTTTTTTCAAATGTTTGGTAGAATTCAGCTAAGATTCCATTAGGTTCTGGAATTTTGTTTGCTAAGAAACTGTTTTATTCACAGGTAGACATGGGGTCCACCCCACGGGAGTGAGGTCAGAGTACCTCTGTGGCATGAAGAGCGTATGGCAGCCTATGGTGGAACCCATGGACTGTGTCCATTTTACTTGTGCCCAGTGACTAAGTTGAGCGACAGCTTCTCTAGAATTTCCCCAGAGACAGGGTGGGTGATGAGGTGTGTTAGTTTCTTGAAGTTACAAAAGTGGAATGATTAAAGCATACTGGGTGAGCCAACATTAGGGTTAGTTTCAAAATGTTCCCCTAGCATCCCGACTGATGAATGGCGCCATGTGAACTGGGGTTCTCTCTGGAGCAGGACAGTTATACACAGTGGCCAAGTCACCTTAACAGGGCTTCAGGAGTCCACAGAGCTGGCAGGTTCATTGAGGACTTTCACTTACATTTTCCCCATTGTGGGGTGGGCGGGGTGGGGGGACTTTCTCAGATTAATTCTGGTTTAGACTGGGCAATAGAACAGGTGACACCTGTACATACATTTTTGCTGATTTCTTGACCATTCAGAGAATTCATATCCCATAATTGTGTCAAGTCATTAACGATATACTGCAGTGTTCTTCCAGAAATGCTTTAACTGAATACTGGCAGTTACGCCTATGTTGCTATTGCTTTTCTGGTGTGTGTGTGTGTGTGTGTGTGTGTGTGTGTGTGTGTGTGTGTGTGTAAAGGAGATGCATGCATTGCTTACCTTCAACCATCATGCTGAATCTTTACAGACAAATGTTTGTGCTAATTTTTAGAAATTCAACTTTATTCGCTATGTCTCCTAGATAATGCAATATTCACCACCTTCATACCAATAGTACTTAAATATAACAGTAATAGAAATCATAAAAATTAAAATTTGATAATAATCTTCAAGGAAATCACTGACTTAGAATATAGGTATCACAGCTGACTTGGAGATGCTGTCCTGTGATCTTAGTACTTATTCACTGAAGCAGGTAGGCTGCTGCTCTGAGGTATTCTTGGATCACAAAAAACAGACAGTACAAAGAACCAGAGAGAGGGTTTAGTAAAAAGAGAGAGAAGGAGAAAGAAAAAGAAAGAACAAATGAACAGAAGGAAGGAAGAAAGGAAGGAAGGAAGGTAGGGAGGAAGGAAGGAAAGAAAGAAGGAACAAAGAGAAAAGGAGAAAAGAAAGAAGGAAGAAAGAGTGGAAGAAAGAGATGCCATTCATCACTGTTGGGAAATGGTTCACTCATACACTTTTAGGTATCATGATGTGAGTTGTGGATAACTACATGTTCCTACAGTACAGCATTAATCAAAAGGACATTTTGGTTCTCTCTGTGTGATGACTTTCAGCCTCATCTGTTCTCTCTTCTGAGAGATAATTTCTATGTTGCAGGAACATTGAGGAATCTCATAATTAATAAAGCCATTATAATCTCAACACTCTGGAAGCTGAGGCATGGATATCATGAAAGAGAATGATCATAAGAGAGTTGCTGAGAGAGAATGTGTCATTTCTAACACAGGGCATCAGCCAGACTAACAGAATTAATATTTCTCTTGAGTACAATCCTAGACTATCAATCATTCACAGTCTTTGAAAAAAATAAGTGTCATTTAGTATGGGCTTTGGTGACAGAAAACTAATTTAATGACTCAAAGCCACATTCTCTGCCATGTCAAGCAGGCACTGCTCAGAGTTCATTATTAGCCCTGCATGACCTGAAATAAAATCCAATACAGTCCCAAGGTGTTCAGTTGCAAGGTACAAGAAGTCACTTTTTGTTCTTAATGAATGAAAAAAATGGTGAATTGACAGGTAATTTGTTTTTGGTGACCTCTGAATCACTCCAGTGAGTCATTTTCTGATTTTAAATGCACATTAAGTGGGCCATGGTATCACAAATAAATTAATAAATCATTTTATGTCATTGGAGTTATACTTTATTTACAAAAAAAATTCAATTTTTAACACAACATAGTGTAAAAGAAAAAAGTTCTGGAAAAAATAGCATAAATGAGCACAAATGAAAATAAGTTTCATAGTTATACCTAGTACTGGCCATTTGCATAACTGATAGCACATAATTTTATTCCTTCGGAAATACTGATGACTGGATATTATGATCATTTTACATAATTTTAATTTATGTAAATTTAAATGTGAATTAATTTCTACTAAAATAGGAAGTATTTCATTTATTTTCTTCAAACAGACACTTTGAATCCTTTAAAAATATAATACTTTTCTAATTTGCTTGTATTCTACAGTGAGAGATTTCAAGTTGTAACACTTAAGTGAATTGCCATTATATAACTATCACCCATCCAAGCCTTGAGATTAAAAAAAAAAGAACTGTATATTTTATGTGACATTAAACCTCATTGAATCTAGAAACTCTTAGTAGAGCTTCTTTCTCAATTTCTGAATTTTTTAACTCCCTTATGGGAAACACTGGTATATTGACATCTTTGTGTGTCATAATGTTATATATATATATAATTATATTATATATATATTATATATATATTATTATATATATTATTATATATATTATATATTATATATATAATATATATTATATATATATATGTCATAATGTTATATATATATATTCAGTGCTTTTTAATGCACATTGATCCTCCTACTTCTGCCTTCCAAGTGCTAGGAATAAAAGTGTGCACCATCATGCTAGATAAGGGTTTCTTATATGATTTGTGTCATTATTTAACATTTTATATAAGCAAAACTTGAAATCCAAGTATTGATATAAGCAAATTATTTTTCCTACTCATTGGTCTTATTTCTGCGCTCATAAGGCAAATTGACTTTGTGGTTAACTAGGGTGATAGTATTGGATGATTACTGACTCTATATCCATGTGAGCTTCTAGGGAAAATACAGATTTCCTCTTTGAAGCAAATTGTTGCCTGAAGTACGTATTGTTCTATCGAGGATAGGGGTAAGTGTAAACAAATTCTATTAATTTTCAGCAAGTTACTGCTCAGTGAAATAAAATTGCCATTTGATTGTAACAAGGAAAACTCCTAACAGAACATATAAATCAGTATTATTGGCAGTTGGAAAAGACACATTGCTTAGATTACTGTTAGTGACTAGGGAAATAAATGACCATTTTACTGGTTTCCGAAGCACTTGGAAGAGTAAATGAAGATAGCTTTTGGAAATTGCTGATGGGAATTCATCATAATGGAAGTTTGTGTTATATAAACAGCATTTATTTCCTTGATTTGATCACTCTAAAAGGAAATAAAGTTTGGGTGAAAAGTGCTATCTTTACCACAGAAGAGTGCTGAAATGGCATAAAACAAGATTCAGAGAAAGTTTTCAGATGGTACAAACAGGTAGCAGAAAATGTTTCCCTAGCATCACTTTGAATATAAAGGTCTGAAACTTCAGATTCCCAACTAGAAATTCATAGGTGTTTCTATTTTAAGATATATGCTGTGGGGTCCTGAGGACAGCGCATCTTTGACACTAGATGATACTGTATCAAATTCCTGATTTGTCAACTGACATAGACCACCTCACCATATGCAGTGTTTTACCTGAAATTCAAAAATAAATGCTTTATTGGCTGTCATAATATATCAAAGAAACTATTAGTGTGACAAGGAAAACCTCAAGAACAAAATTAACATGCTCAATATATCACAATCGATAGGGATTACTATTCAACTAAAAATGAGTGTTGTAACCAGAGACTTTGGAGAGAAAGATGTCTGTCTAGATTTAAACAGCATTAAATGTCAAGAAGATAAATGTAAAGTTAGAAATCATTTAAAATTTTAAGTAGATTAATTCAACTATGTTTAACAAGAATCTCTCTAGAATCTGAAACCACAGTGGATGAATTAAATGTTGATAAATTTGGAGTCAAAGATGGGAGTCAAATGATGAGTTAACCTTGCCCCCCAGCAAAACCTTGTGATGGAGAATAAAAACCAAAGTCTGGGACAAAAGGAAATTATGACCAACAGCTTTAAATGAAATTGTGAAGAAAGTGTAAAACAGATTGGACGTCCTATCCATGGAGAGAATTCATGCCTCATATTGAAAGTTTAGTCAAAAGCCTACATCTGGAAGGTCACAGGCCCTAGTAGGGCAGCTACTGAACTTGTTTGGCTAAATAAGTATTTTGTACCCATCAAATTGCCCTTTAGATATTTACATTTATGCCCATATATTAGTGTTGATCTCACCTTTGGTCAGAGAAACTTCCTTTGGAAATTTTCAGGGGAGCCTCAAAACTCCATGAAGTATTAAAAACAAATGCCATTTGAGTGCTCAATGTTAAATAAAACATCTTCATGCCCTCCAAGGCCCACTACAAAAGACATTGCAAAGATTGTCTGGAAAAAAATGAAACAGCAAGAGGTTGGAAAGAGTGCTTTGGAATTCTGTCTT
Source organism: Jaculus jaculus (assembly GCF_020740685.1). Taxonomy (NCBI): domain Eukaryota; kingdom Metazoa; phylum Chordata; class Mammalia; order Rodentia; family Dipodidae; genus Jaculus; species Jaculus jaculus. The sequence continues at coordinate 80,860,813 of NC_059114.1, forward strand.
CTGAACACAGCAGTGTATGACCATATTAAGGAGGCTGTGGCTATAAGCATAGGATACAAAGTTTAGCAAAGAAATGAAGGGTATCGTGATTCTTTTTGTAAGTTTTATTTCTCCTACCAAGAGAATTTTTTTTTTTTTTTTTTTTTTTTTTTTTTTTTTTTTTTACTAAGTATATATTGGTATGGACACACTATGTGTTGTTACTATCATTTCCCTCCTGTCTGACACATTCCACTGAGGGCCCTCCTCCGTGGGATTGCTGCATTCACCCTAGGGTTGTGGGTTATGAGTGCTAAAAGTAGTTTCAGGTTAGGAACCACAGATGAGGAAGAACTGAAGCCTTTGTCTTTCTGTGCTTGTGTGAGTTCACTGAGTATGAGCTGTAAAACCTTGAGTATATTTGAAAACAAAAGAGTCCAGCAGAAAAATAATGACATTTTGTTTGAAGACACTAAAAGAGTGAAAATGTTGATTTACTAATTTAAAAATTTATTACTTATAACTTTAGAATGAGTTAACTTGAATTCTGTTACTACATGGAGCTCTGAAGACAACCCTAAAATATATGATTTTTAAATCATAAATAGACCATTATCTAGTGGTAATAAATGTAGAAATAGAATGGTAGACATGAGAAAATTAAGTATGGGTTGGTGTGGTTGGTGTGGCTGTGAAAGAGACAATGCAGAATGATGTGTGTGGGCCCAGTGCCTGCCCGGGCATGCCTGTGGTGGTCCCTGCAATCGCAGCACATGCCCTTCCCTTTGTCGTCACTGTGGGTATGCCCAGCTATTAGCATAAATTCCTGATAGACGTCAATAGAATGTCCTTTCCTACATAACACCAAATTACTATTAAGTAATTAAGAGTGTGACAATAAGAAATAGTAAATATTATAAGACCCTTAAGGAAGTTTGAGTGGCAAGGGACAATATGAGTATGTACTGTTTACTTAGAGTCAAATAAACATAGCCCACTGCACAGTTACGTGTGACAGTTATCTTTAAGCTGCACAGCTTCAGTGAGTGATGTATATGATGACAAAAATATTTCAGAGAACAGAAAATGCATCTGAAGATGGCAGTTTCAGATGTGAGAGGATATAAAGTAATCATGGAGTGGTTAACACATGATTCAGAGGATTATGATAAGGGAGTGTTTGCATCACAAGTAATCCGTGCTCTGCCAGACTAGCTAATTAGAGGCCAGTATTGACCAACAATCATTGATAGTTAGGACAATAGAAATATAATCTTTAAAATGCATTCTGAGTTTTTCTTTGAGCCAGTGTTTCAACTTTTCTCTGCAAAGATTTAATGAGGAGAAATATAATTATGAGTATAAAATGGCAAGTTAATTCTGTTCATAAAATACCTATGTTTAAGTGGTTATTTTTTCATTAGTTTGTTGATAGTTTAGTATGTCAAAGTTGGCTTTCCTGTCAGTGGTAGTTTTAGAAGATTTCCTGTTTTTATAAAGTATTTCTAATTCACTGAACTGATGAACTCATAAAAATGATAATCTATCTGTTATATTATACCAGTTGCATATCTACATAATACACATAGTTAATTTAATAAAAAGAAATAAAACATACATATCTTATAACAAAAATAGTGATGTAGATTATGCCAACTCCTGTGTTAATACCAAAGAATTAATTAATATCCTGTGTAATTTGAAATTATTAAAGTTATTTTCCCTATGTTTAAATTCTATATTCTGCTTTAAATACAAATTTGGATCAATATTTTTATTAACCAAGTATATAATTTATATTTCATAAATCAGATTAAGAAATCCTGGCTACTGACATAAGCTTTCTTTGAGATAAGAAGCATACATGTATACAGTCAGGTATCCTAGCTTCAAATCTATACCTAATCACTTACTTGAAATAAAATTTTGCTTGTGTGTGTGGTGTGCAGGTATATATTTGCATGTGTATGTGGAGAGGTGTGTGTGCGTGTGTGTGTGTGTGTGTGTGTGTGTGCGCGCGCACGCGCACACATACACATGCACTCAGGTATATGTGCACTTTTGTTTTCATGCATTACTGGGTCAGACATCATTACTGGGTATCTTCCTCAGTCATTTTCCACGTTATATTTTGAGATAAGTTCTCTTGCTGATTATGCTAGAGGTTCTAGCCAGCAAAACCCTGCCTGCTCTGCTTCACGAGTGCTAGGATGACAGATGTGCATTATCATACCTGGCTTCCAAGTAGATGCTAGATAAAGAACTAAAGCTTTCCTGTTTTCAGCCAAGAACTTCACCCATCAAATCTTGTGTCCAGTCCCTTGAAGTATAAATGAGTTAATTTTAGATTGCTTAACAGAAATCCTTAGCAGCTTTCTGAAGTCTACAAGGTCTTATGTCGTATGCTAAGCCCTGGAAGGTAATAACTGCCAACATAGATTATGACACCCAGAAAAACTATTTGCCAAAAAACATAATGTGTAAGAAAAACTGTCCATTATGAAACCAAATGAATTAATGATGACTGAGGCCTAACTGCACATGATAAATGAAAGACTAATGCACACTGAAGAGTCACACAGGCACAGTCTTGACTCTGCAGGAAAGAACGAGACACCCTAGAACAGAAGTTAAGCTCATGATAAATAGAAAATACAAGTATCAAAAAATCAAAAAAATGAATTGATGCATACCATTCAGTAGTAACTTTAAATGTGAATGGTTTTCATTCCCAAATCAAAATATACAGACTAACAGATTGGATTAAAAACAACAACAAAAAAAAAAAACAAAAAAAAAACAAGGCTCAGGGAATTTTGCAGAAGAGGAGGCAGAAATATTGTTAGAGCCACAAGCTGAGATAGTATGCACAGAGACAATGCTTCTCCACCGTAACTGAGGGCTGCTTCCACAATGCGTGAGCTGCAATCTCCACGTTAATGACATGCGTAACCAAGGAGGAAGGCCCCTTGAGAAAAGTAGCAGAGATGAGGGAATGGATGGTACAAACATGTGCTGTTTACATAATGAGTGTATACATACCTAACACAAAAAGACAAGACCCACTTTTTTATTATCTCAAAGAAACCTACTTCATGATCAAAGAAAAAATGCAACTTTAGTATAAAATTATAGAATGAGAAACTCTTATATTACGTAGCAAGCAAACGAAATAAGAAACTGGGGCCATTGTTCTAACAGTTTAAAAATATACTCCCAACAAAATTGTCCTGAAGATACAAAGAAGGTCACTTTACACTGATTAAGGTTAATAAAAACTAAGTGGGCTAAGTCTAAATATGTACACCAAAAACACTAATTCCACTGATCATCATGAAACACACATTAACCTCAAACACAATAATAGCAGGTAATTCAATGACCCACTATTACAACACTGACCAACAAAACACTAACAGGATCAAACGATAGCATAGATCAACTGCTTGTGAAGACATCAACAGAACATTCTATACAATACATTATTCTCAACAGTCCATGGGGTTTTATTAAAAAAAAAAACATATTATAAGAAGCAAAGCAAGTCTTAACAAATATAAGTAAATCAACAGCAAAAAATAAAAATAAAAAGAAAACTATAGAACATATACAAACTCATGGGAGACAAACTTTTTTTTTTTTCAAGGTAGGGTCTCACTCTAGCTCAGGCTGACCTGGAATTCACTATGTAGAATCAGGATAGCCTTGAACTCACAGAGATCCTCCTACCTCTGCCTCACAAGTGCTGAGATTAAAGGTTTGCAACACCACACCTGGCTTGAACAACATTTTTAATGATGAAAATGTCAAGGATAGGGCAGGCTGGAGAGATGGCTCAGCAGTTAAAGACACTTGCTTGCAAAGCCTGAAGGTCTGGGTTCCATTCCCCAGCAAAGCTAGACACACAAAGCAGCTCATGTTTCTAGAGTATGTTTGCAGTGGCAACAGGCCATTTTATTTGCAAGTAAATAAATAAAAATTTTAAAACTCAAGAATAAAATTTTTAAAATGTTAATATTGAATGAAAGTAAAAACAAACAAAACAAAATTTGTTGGATACAATGAAATAAGTCCTGGTAGGAAAGGTTATACCTACAAATGATTTCATTAAAACTTCACAGTGTTCTCAAATATATAACAATAACCCTTGTGTCTTTGGAAAAACAAGAACAAATTAATCTCCAACAGAAGAGGGAACATAATAGTTCAAACCAATACAAGAACCAATGAAATGGAAACAAAAAGAAGAATCAATGAAATTCAACATGTTATTCAATAAAATGATTAATGAAATGAGTAGACAGTTCTCACACATTGAAATCCGAAGGTTACATAAACATATGAAAAAAAAGTTCAAAATCACTGTCAGTCAGAGAAAGTCAAGTTAAAACTACACTGAGGTTCTGTCTTGTTCTTGACAGAAGGGCGATATTTAATAAAAGAGTTATGCTCACAAAAATGTGCAGAATAGGAAAATATAATTCATTCTTTGTGGGAATGCTACTCATTTTGGACACTGTGGAAATCAGTATGGAGGTTGCTCAGCACAAACAAGCAAGCAAAAAGCAGATCCGTCATACGTCCATGCTATGCAACCCCTTAGTAATTTCCCATGGGGCTAACACATCCTACCACAGAGAGGAGTGCACATTCACAGTAACTAAGACATAGAATCAAATCACAAGAATGAATGAAGAATTTATGGTGGATCTACACAATGCAATGTTTAGAGCACAAAAAATAACAAAATTATGTTGCTTTTAGGAAAATGGATTTATCTCATGATAGTTATATTATGCAAATAAGTTAGTCTCAGAAATAAAAATATTGCATGTGTTGTCTTGTGTGTGACTGTTTTGGTTTATACAAATACATCAAGTCATGTATGCCATTAAAATGGACGTGAAGTTGTTTAGTGAACATTAATATTTTGAGTGCCATTTTAATCAGTGTATTTTTAGTAATGCATTTATATTTGTTGCAAAATTATATTATTTATTAAATGTTGATTCCAAATCTTCTCATATGGCAATTCATAACAGCAAAATATAGGTTAGCACTAGAAAAAAAGCATAAACAAACCATGTAAAATTCACTTGCTAGATATTTACAATTGAGGAAGGTGGAGCTTATGCTTGCATATTGCAGATATAACTATCATTGATTACATGAAAATTTCCTGACTGCTTAAAACTTTGACAGTATAAAACTTGCATTTTAGAATCTTTACCAATCAAGTTCAAAAAGTACCAGTGTCTATTTGAAACAATTCCTCTCCAAAGCCAAAGTGTAGTCAAAATTATTTCTAATAACAACACATCCTAATGCTGAAAACATAAAATTATTACCAATTGGAGGTAAATTCCAGACCTCTGGGGCTTTCTCAAGTTGCAAAGGGATGTGGATCTTGGGTTCACTCAAAGCAGCATACAGCAAAATCTGAGGATGTCATAAGCTCAGTAAAGGGCGATGTGGTACCCAGCTCCACTCTCCCCAAGAAGCATGGCTACTGTGTCCACAAAAGTAGGATGTGTGAGGATCAAAAGCACACTGTTTTCCTAGCTAAAGACAGCAAACCCCCCTCCTTAAAGGCTCCTTCTCCAAGTAAGTAAAAGGATATAAGGGGAAAACTAAGAAGCACATACTTATGTACAGAGTAGTGAATTTTGGAATTTTAATGTAATCGCTACTTCAAAATTTTAACTAGAGTCTGGTTATTTCTGATTATACTTTTAAAATATCTCCAGTTTCAATCTCTGCGCATTTATCTTTTGATATATCCAGTCAAAAATATTAGCTTTATTCCGAATGTCTTAGCCACTAGTCCAAAGGCAGCGTATAGTCCCCCAGCAACCAAGCCCTGGGAGAGAAAAGCTGATGCTCAAGTGCTTGCGACCTTGCACACGGTGGAATCTGAGTGGTCACTGAACAGCCCAGAAAAAAGCTCTGAAGACAAGGAATTCATGTATTTTAGTAAATATGGCATACTTCTTCCTTAGACATTATACTCTCTTCATGCGGAATCCTGGTCTTTTTAGACAGTGGTACTTTTTGAACTTGATTGGTAAAGATTCTAAAATGCAGGTCTTATACTGTCAAAGTTTTAATCAGTCAGAAATTTTTTACATAATCAATGATAGTTATTTTTGTATGCATTTTGTTTAGGCTGCAGGGTCTAGGTTGGGTTAACTTCTTACTCTATCTTAAATTCATTTCTATGTTGAATGGTGCACTTGCCAAGATATTTAGCATGTAAAAAGCAAGGGTTTGTGTTGGTTTGTGTTTTACAGCTTCATATCGAAGCTGAGACTTACCAAAATTTGAATGGCAGGCTTGGTATGCTGTATATTGTTAGATATAAAGCTGTTGCCAGAATCTTGGTAAATATGTTTTAAAAGTTTGCTGTCTTTAAGAAGAAGCCAAGGGAAAGGGGTAGGACACGGATGAGCCTAACAATGGTACCAACTTGACTGCATTCAATGAGTACAAAGCTAAATAACCAAAAAGTAAATAAATTATTTTAAAAAGTTTGTTGTTTTTGTATGCCAATAATAAATTATAACAAGTTACCTTTAAGAATGACATTATGTCTTCCTGTGTCATGATTTTTCTTAAACTTTGAGCCTTATGTCTCCTGCTGAATCGCTGGGAATGTTAAGAGAAAATGGTAGGTCGTTTTCATGTTACATTTATGTAATTAGGTAATATGAACTAATTCGTTGTACAATTTTGCCTGTTTCAGAAGGTGTGCTAACTATAGTGGAATATGAACAAAACTTTTTGGCTTAAAAGGAGGCTGAATAAATATCTATTTTAATTAAAACAAAACCCTGTAAACTCAAATAAAAACTTTCTTTACCTAAGCTTCTTTGGGCCAGGTGTTTGTCCCAGCAATGAGAAGGAAACTGTTCTATATCATTCCTATGAGAGAGAGATGAAAAAGATTCTGTATGAATTGCATGAATGAATTTTGGGTATAGTGTCTCAATGATTTCATCATCTTCCACTAAAGCATTACTCTGAAAAGATTCCACTACCACTCATATCCCAACAACAATTCAGAAAGGCTATTCGGTGATCTGTTAGCTTTAAATATTTCTTTTTTTTTTTAAAGATTTTGTTTTGTTTATTTTTATTTATTTATTTATTTAGAGTGACAGACCAAAAGAAAGAGGCAGACAGATAGAGAATGGGTGCGCCAGGGCCTCCAGACACTGCGAATGAATTCCAGATGCATGTGCCCCCTTGTGCATCTGGCTTACATGGGACTTGGGGAATTGAGCCTTGACTGGGGTCCTTAGGCTTCACAGGCAAGCACTTAACCGCTAAGCCATTTCTCCAGCCCAAATATTTCTTCATAGATGGTACAACAGGTTCAAAGGAGGAAGAATGTATGTCTCACACACCACACAAGTTGCAAGCACCAAAACCAGTATAAGCCTAGTTCCTCATATACTCAAAATCATGGTCTACATAACCTTTCAGATATTTCTATTTTAGTACTGCCATCTAGAAGAAAAGCCATCAGCACAGTGTATAAATATACTTGCCTTTTCTTATTCAGCATCTCATCAACATGGTGTCACTTGCTGAATTATAGGTTTTCTGCTTTGATTATATTAGTCCATATTGCTTTAATAAGACAGATTCATATCTATAAAATTTTAAGGCTTTATTCTTTGGTATACTTTAATAAGTTATCTAATTTATTTCTTTTCAAATTTTTTAATTGACAACTTCCATGATTATAAAAAATATTCCATGGTAATGCCATCCTGCCCCTCACTTTTCTTTTTGAAACTCCATTCTCCATCATATCCCCTCCCCCCTCAATCAGTCTCTCTTTTATTTTGACATCATGATATTTTCTTCCTATTATGATAGTCGTGTGTAGGTAGTATTGGACACTGTGAGGTCATGGATATCCAGACCATTTTGTGTCTGAAGGAGCATGTTGTAAGGAGTCCTACCCTACCTGTGGCTCTTACATTCTTTCAACCACTTCTTCTGCAGTGGAACCTGAGCCATGGCAGGTGTGATTGAGATATTTCAATGTTGAGCACTCCTCTGTCACTTCTCCTCAGCACCATGGTGCCATCTGAAAAGAAAAGATTCTCTACCAAAAGTGACAGTATCACTAATATAGGGGTACAAACATTAAGAGAAGTGCTTACTGAGCAGTTTGGTGAGGATGGTATATACTTTTAGCCAGACAGCAGCAGACATTACACCCCGGGGCTCATGACTACCATGTTTTAAGTTTTCAGTATCAGGGATGTATTCCCGCCATGGAGTGGGTCTTCAGTCCAATTAGAGGGCAGTTGCTTTCCACCATGACAGATGTACCACTATTGCACCTGGCTGGCCAAATATAAGGCTTTTAGTGTCCACTGTGGAGTATCTTCATTGGTGGTATCTCTTTCTCCCATTGAACTGCATGCAGAATGGCTTCTTCCAGCTTTCTGACAGCTGGTCTACATGGAGGAGGTTATCAGCTCAGTTCCAGCAGGATTTATCAGTGGCCTTGCAGCCCAAGTATGTGGAGTCTTCAGTAATAGGGTCTTATCATCTATTCCTGTTGAAAAATCAAGGGCCTTGGCAAATTTATATTAGTCCATATTGCTTTAATAAGACAGATTCACGTCTACAAAATTTTAAGGCTTTATTCTTTGGTATAGTTTAATAATTCAGCCAATTTTGGCTAGACTGAATAATTTGAGTTACAATTAAGGCTCCCTAGACTAAAAACATTAATACAATTTCATTCTAGTACCATTTCCTATTTTCCATGATGTTGATATTTGATTACTTTCTAAAACACAACATTTCTGTAATTATGTTTTATCACTATTGTTTGCTGATTTGCCTTTGTGGATGCAAGTATAAGACTTTTGAGAATATGGACTTAGGGCTAGAACTATGTGGACTGATATTGAACTTTTACAGCCTAATTAGTTTTTGGAGACTTGAACACATTTAACCTCTCTATAATTTTCCTTTAACTCTTCTGTTTATTCTATCCTTAAAACATGAACATATTTGTGTTTACCAGTTTTTCAGCCTATTAATAGAATGATAATTTACAGCATTAGAGGTGGAATGTTCAACAATTTGTACTTTAAATTACAACTATATAAAAATATACAACTCATATTATTTTGTTTCTTTTCCATTTCCTCACTCCGTTCTTCAAAAATAATCAATCAACCTTACTGGCCTTGAGAAATGCCAGCCTTTAGCTTACAAGCCCAGTGATATGTGCTGTCCTTACTTACAAGCCCAGTGATATGTGCTGTCCTTACTTACAAGCCCAGTGATATGTGCTGTCCTTACTTACAAGACCAGTGATATGTGCTGTCCTTACTTACAAGACCAGTGATATGTGCTGTCCTTACTTACAAGACCAGTGATATGTGCTGTCCTTACTTACAAGACCAGTGATATGTGCTGTCCTTACTTACAAGACCAGTGATATGTGCTGTCCTTACTTACAGGACCAGTGATATGTGCTGTCCTTACTTACAAGCCCAGTGATATGTGCTGTCCTTACTTACAGGACCAGTGATATGTGCTGTCCTTACTTACAAGCCCAGTGATATGTGCTGTCCTTACTTACAAGACCAGTGATATGTGCTGTCCTTACTTACAGGACCAGTGATATGTGCTGTCCTTACTTACAAGACCAGTGATATGTGTTATCCTTACTTACAAGACCAGTGATATGTGCTGTCCTTACTTACAGGACCAGTGATATGTGCTGTCCTTACTTACAAGACCAGTGATATGTGCTGTCCTTTGTGGCCTCATTTGCCAGTGCCTGAGGGCACGAGTTCTCCTTGGGCCATGGGTCACCAGCTAAAATCAAATGAAAGGTTAATAATATGTAGCCATCATTTTTTTTTTTTTAGAATTTACTATAAAGTCAAGACCATTTCATTTCTTTTGATGCCCTACCTACATTTCTTTGCCTCTCTTGCAGGAAGGTTTTGATCATGAGAGTATGTGTATAAGCTAAGTGGGAAAAGTCATGACCAAGCCATATATAGGCTTATTTTTCCATAAAATGTAGTGCCATCCTCCTTGGATTCTTTCTTTCCACCTATTTTTTGAGAGTGTGAAAAAGGGCTGGGGTGAAGCCCCGAGAATAATTATGGGTACAGTGCATAAAAGCAAGGATTTGGAACGCTGAATGGTGGTGTGCTTGAAATCAAGCACATAGGTGTTCTGGACTGAGTTATTAGGACAGCAAAGGGATTTTGTTACCTAGCAATGAGACATCTTTGTCAGAAGAATCTTGCCATGGACCTTCAGCATATGACCTCAGCCCCCAATGCTCACAAACTGACAGGAGTTTGCTGAATGAGACAAAATTTACCAAATAATTCAAAAATCTCTTTAAAATCTTAGTACATAAAATGATGAGAAGGAAAAATAATAACCGTGTTACTGAATACATTATTTCCCCATTTAAAAATGATGTTTTTTTAATCAACTAGATCATAAAAATTAATGAAGAGGTGTATTTAAAATTTGAGACATATTGTTTTTTAAAAAATAAAAAAACATATTTCCCAATTTTGAAACATTAATCTTTAATATGAATTTTAACACTGAACTTGCCATTTTTGTATTTTTAATTTATTCAATGGGACAAAGAATCTTCATCTCTCCATGTTTTCCTTTAGTGTTGTTATACTTTTTTCTCACTTCCAATTCCTTAATAAAATCAGTAGATTTCAAAAAGCAAAACCTATTCAAAACTGCAATGTCTATATTTGTTGATCAATTCGTATATTATACATAGAATAGTTAAATTTTGTGCAAGTGTTTAACAATGAACCACGTTATATAAACTAAAATGAGAACATGAATTGAGAAAATATAAAAGTGCTGACTAGTTCTTCTCTCACTGAGGGCAGTGGAAGAAAATATGAGGAGGAATTTCAGCATGAAGGATTCGGAATTACTTCCTGTCAACACGGGCACTAAAATATATGTTTTTTTGATTGAACAATAAACTTAGGTAATAAAGCAGTGAAAAATCCAATAGTGCCTGATTACAGAAATATTTTATGTACAATAAGTGAGTCAATGCACAATTTAAAGCAAAAACAAAACCACCAAATTTAACTGTACTTTAGGGTAAGTATTTTGACCATTATACTTTTTTCCAACAATTGCCCATTAGCAATTATTAATGTCTGTATACTATGGCCTTTGACAAAGTGCTTAATAATTTTATTTCCTTCGGAACACAAAATGCTTAAAATAAGTTAATTTATGATGTGATTGTCCCACATACTGTTCACTAATGGTGATATCAAATCTATATGAGAGATAAAGTGCTTAACAATATACTTTCATTCGCAACACAGTTATTCATTCTTCCAATTAAAGAACTGAAAAATGTTTTCTATAGTTATCTGATTTGTGTAACTTGTATGCTAATCTGATTCACACTCTAAAAATAATTGGCTTTAGTTTCAGTGGCTTCTGGGTGATGGTCGGGGGGCAAACTGACCTAATGAAGTTAAAGCTCCTGAGCAAATAAAATATAATTTTTGTTCTAATATATGTTAGAAGGAAAATATATGACATAATTAATCTTCTTAGCCATCTTTATAGTATCAACTTATTAAAGATCTTTAAAGGGTAATTAAAGGGATCAATATTCATTTACAGCAATACCCTAGAAAGAATCTATTGATTAAATTAATAACTTGGACTTAGAAAATATAAAACTACAAATAATGGAGGCAAACTTGCATTGTTAATCATAGCATATATTGAAGTAACTAGATACAACATTATGTGATTTTCAAGCTAGGGTTTTGTTGCTCAAGAATAAATGTTATTACTGAAACTTGCCTTCTTGTTTTCCCAAAACAGATACACTAAAATCCAGAATTTTTCTGTAACATATTTTCATGAGCTTAGTAGGCATTATCACTTGCATTAAATAGATGTGAAGATTGACATTCTTGTATCAACTGGGAAATTAAGGATATATAATGAATTAGCATTTAGTCTCTATAAAATCCAGACAGAAAGTCAAAAGAGTTTCTCAATAGGAGACTATTATCTGTCTGTAAAAGTGGCTGTACCTCAAAATCCTGAGGACCTCCATTATGGTTCCTCTGCGACAGTCTGTCACAGACACAAGTCCTCTGTCACTGATCCTTCATGGGATCATGCGCTTCACTGGGATGAAGAGCTTAGAAGGCAATGTGTACCTGCGCAGGGTCTTCTGGTGACCAAGGCCCCGCTGAAAGCAATTAGCTCTTGGAGCACTCATAATATTGATGCTGCTGTATATCTGCACTTTTCTACAGAGGTACAACTGGTGATGAAGTATGGTGTCTTTGCAGGGTGCACTGAGAAAAACAAATAATCAGTGTTTGGGGGGATGTTCTGGAACACCAAATTCCAAGTCATAACAATTTCAAGGCATCTGGAAGGTCAATATGGACTCCTCCTCAGAGAATGGATGCTCAGTGTTTAAAGCAGTTTTTGTTTTCTATAGTTATCTTATTTGTGTAACTTGTATGCCTCATGTGCCTTGCATAGATTAAGTCCCACTATCCACTGGTCTCCCCTGTGTCTCCAAGCCTGTTCTTGAGTTACTCCCCAAGTTTTAGAACATATAACCGAAGACATACACAAAGCTCTGGGAAAAATTTCTAATCACCTGACCTGTGAAGGTTCCTTCTATGCTAATTCACCAACAATCTGGGTTGTTCCCAGAACCTTGTCCTGAGAATCTGAAGAAGGAAATCCATGGACCAGAGGATGAAGTTCAGAAAGATTTTATTATAGCTTAAAGCTTCAGGAGGGTGAAGATAAGGAGGCTTAAGCCTAGAACATAAGAGAAGGAAGCAAGGTGGAGTCCTTGCCCCAGTGTGAAAGAGAGGTTTCGAGATGAAGAAGGAGGGAAGAGGACAGAGGGACGGAGTTCTTGCCTAGAGAGGCAACAGAGGTGGTCTGAAAAGCCACCCAAAAGACTCCGACCTGGGTTTTGGATGGGCAGTGGTTACATGATGAAGACCAGGTCAGCTGGTCACTATGGAGAAAGGCCACGTTTTACAGATTTGTCACTCATCATATGTAAGGATCAGAGTTTCTGTCCTGTAAGAAGAGTGCAAGTTTAACCTAGAAATCTTTCACACAGGGTATAACATCCAGGTTTCTGCAAGCTTATTGGCATGGCCTTCTTTTAGTCAAGTATTTAAATACCACTAACATTTAGGGTTCTGTTACAATGAGTGCCCAACCAATTTCTGTCTCCTATCAGTAGGACAGTAGCGGACCAAGACAAATAGAAATCCATTTGAGTAGTCTGCCATAAATAACTAAGTAAATAAGTAAATAAATAAAGTAAAATAAAAAGGAAAAATATAGAACAGAAGCATACTGATTCCTGGAAAGATGGCAGATAGGTAGAATACCACTAAGTATGTAAAGATTCTGGGACAATAAGAGAACACATCTCCTTTTCACTCACTCATCTGGTTTGCACAGAAAATGAACAATCTGTGGCTATAGATTTTTCAATATGTCTAATTCCTATTCGTCCCAATACCTTAGTCATCTGAACCCTAGTTGGTCCAAATTTCAGTATTTGGAGTGAATGCTACTATAACAAATTCTTGAGAATATGGGCATGATCTCAGAATAACATAGAAACATTTTGATGAACATGATTTTAAAAATCTTGATGTATTTGAGCACAGTGTTAGTAAAAGCATGGGCATGCATTGCACCACATCAGGGCTGCAGCTAAAACCATAGAGTAATTGGGGAAATGAGCAAGAGCTCTGCTTTCTTGGTGAACCTGGTACCAGCACAAAGGTGAAGGAGATAGACACACAGAACACTCAACTCCTACCAAACCAGAGATCCAGAGACACAGAGGCTCCCAAGACCTCATCACTGAAGTAGACCTAAAATGACCCCAACATGGCTCAGGGAAATTTGCAGAAGAGGGGGCAGAAAGATTTTTAGGGCCACAAATTGGGACATTATGCACAGAGACATTGCCTCTTCCCCATACCCAGATGGGTAACCCCACAATGCACAACCCACATTCCCCAAGGAGGAGGGTCCTTGTGGAGGGGGGAGGACAGGGAGGAGGTTAACATGGAAAACATGGGCATGAAATGCATTTTATGTAGGCAATGACTCCAAAAGTAACTGGGAGCGGGGTGGGGTGGTGGAATCTTTGTGAATATTACCTTTTAAAACAATATATTTGATAAAAGAAGGAGTCTCATGTATGCATGTATGGGTATTTTTTCTCTTTAAAATAATCACTGGAGGACAACTTGTTTCTATAACTTGGCTAATTTAAATAAATAGGAAATTCAGCAATTTTCCTTCTTTTAGATATATACCCAAAACTATGATTTTATATTGTTGTATGTATATTTTTGAGGTAATATAAATCATAAAATCATTACTGAAAAGAAGGTTTCCAAAAGGAAATTATGTTAATTTTATTAGAAAAAAAAAGGAAAGCCAAATCTTGTTAAATAGTTTGATTAAACTTCATGGGATCACATTTTCAAGATGGCAAGCAAAAGTTTTAAGGAATAAAGCAGGGAGTAGGGTAGTTAAATGTGCTTTCCAAGTTAAGTATTTGAAGATATAGTGCCGTTTCTTGCTATTTCTTGTTTAAAATTCAGTGGGATAGAATATGTTAATGGAATAATTATAAACAAAACATGGATCATTCAATATTGCAAATATATCTCATTGTAAAGGGCTGATCTTGTATATACAAGGTTTAATCTTCAGCACTGATGAAAAGATCATGGTTTGATGTTTTGAGAAGAGATATAATTGTATTAGACTTAGTATATTTTATCCTGTGTCCTATATAATTATTAGGACACTTAAGTAATATGCATACAGTGAATGTTTGCTATTAAACAGTATTATTGCAAATTAGAAAAATTTAATCATATATATATGTGTGTGTGTGTGTGTGTATAAACTTATAATTTCACAAAAACTATACACAAGAAATGAGAATATAATTACCATAAAATTCAATCAGTTGCCTATCCTTGTAAACCTATGAATTGAAGCATTTGAGGGAATGACTTTGGGAGTTCATTTAAATCTAATTATATGTCTCTCAAATTTGCTTAAATTCAATGAATATATCACATAATTAACTTTAGTACTATTAAAACAGAAAATGAGAAAATAGCTGTGGATTACATTTTGACAAAGTTGCTGTAAATTCAGGTATTAACCTTCATGGGTGAAGCCTGAGATTCCATCTTATTTACAGAAGTATGGACAACTTTTGAAAAGATGCCCTTCCCCTAGTACCCTATTTTATCAGTTTGGAATAATCAGATGCTTTATTTATATATTATTTATTTATTTATGTGTTTTTTTGGAAGGTCATCTTACTGTAGCCCAGGTTGACTTCTGCAGCCCCAGGCTGGCCTCTGTACTTCTGCCTCCATCTCTCAAGGGTTAGAATTAAAGGCAGACATCAAGTCATGGGAAACTTTTCCCTCTACAGTGATTCAAACACACCTCTTCTCTCCATACAGGTCATAGCTAAGAAATCAATGGATAATTAAACCACAACCAGTTCTGGTGAGCCCATGAGTTTATTGGGGTTCCTTACAGAACAGGGTGAGGGGTTGCCTAGAGGAGCAGTGGATTGCTAAAAGACTGCTGCATCACAGCAAGCATACCCCCACGTAAGTGAGGACTCATGGAAACTGTGTCTCTGGAGTACACTTCGCATTTGCAGGCAGATCAACTGGACTCTCAATTCCAGGCAGTCATTTTCCCTTTATACAGCCTTAGTGAGGGGTCTTACAGCTATTTCCAAGACTTCTTGACTTGCTGTGTCTCTGGAATTTCTTTCCTCCCTCTCCTTCAGGAATAAATATTTCAGTTTCTAATTAACATAATTCCTAAGAAGGGTTGTGTGAACTTTACTTCTCAAGGCTCACAGACTTGACTTCCTGAATCAGGACCTTCCTTCTCCCTTGGAGAAGGACTACTTCAATTTGGAGGAACTGCTACATAAAAATCAGAATGCCTGCCTGGAGAGATGCTATGTTGACAGACTTTGTATGCAGATGCTGTTTGGATGAATTTTATCACAACCGGATAATTGTCATCAATATTCAAAAAGGGTTCATTACCACTCTTCAGACTTAATAACTAGAAAAAGAAAATGTAGGATTCTCCATTTACCTTCTATTTGTATTCTCTCTTTTTTTAAAAAAAAATTTGACTTAAAGTTGTATCCACACTTGATAAGACCTTTCCTCCTATTTTCTTGAATTTGCTATGTCTTAGCTATCTTGTGACATTATGTGGTAACATAGGGTGAATAATTGGAATGATTGATAAATAACACATGATTACTTCTCAAATAAGACCCAAAATTTTTAAGGGGATATTAATTAGGTAGCTTTATTTTCAGGTAGCCAGTTAGAAGGAGCAAAGAGGGAACCAAAAAGAGATGTTATATTGTGCCTGCCTGTCTCAGAAAAACCAGAGTTCACCATCTGATCCAGACTATCCAATCAGCTCTCCCTTGTCCCCGACTCATGTCTACTGCCCTGTTCCTAAGTCCCAGAGATCAGACCAATCAGCCTACTCACCTGGAGGTAAGGGTGACCACAACAATATTATAAATAGATCCTTGCCAGGTGGGCACGGCCTCTCTTTTGTCTGTTCATCTCTCCGGAACTTCCAGGTCCCTCCTCTAGAAAGCCCCTTTCACTTCACCTCAGCCTGGCAAGGTGGAGATGGGGGGCTCCTCATTTCCACATGGACTCTCTACCCCGCCTGCCTTTCACATGGCAGGAGCTCTCTGTACATTCTTCTCTTAATCTACTAAAGACTCTCTAAGTCTTACCCTCTGGTCCAAGGATTGTAATTTTTTAAGTTCATAAAAATAAAGATCTGGGGATAACCTAAATATCTTGGTGCATTGGCAAATTGGTATATTTGGAAAAGAAACCCAAGACTAGCATTACAATAGAATCCAAGATCCACACTCTGACAGTTTCAGTATTTCATTTACTGTGCCTTAAGGAACATGAATAGTACGTTTCTTAGCCATGTGTGCTGGCACACACCTTTAATCTCAGCACTTGGGAGGCAGAGGTTGGATGATCACCATGATTTCAAGGCTACCCTGAAACTACATATGAATAACAACAGTGAGAACTTACCTCAAGAAAAAATAAATAAATAAATAAAGTCACTTTCTTCCTGTGTTCTATCTATGGTTCATGATGTTAGGAAGCACTCTGAATCCTCTATTATGAGGAAAATTATGACACACACTGACCTCAAGCCCTAAGCATATTAGAGGACCCACCTCCAACACTTCTGGTTAGTATTTTAATATGTAAATTTCAAGTGAAAGGATCACCATCTTTTCTTGTTTCTGTATTTTTATCAAACACAATTCTTTATATTGCTAGCTGAACTTGACATAAGTGCTTTGTAGTTTCTTGGGGATTATTGGTCTGTCATGGGCCATGAACTGTTACATCATGTGGATAAAAACAGGATATAAAATACTCTCTAACTAAGAGAAGGGAGAATCCTTTTATAAACTTGTGTGGGTAGTGTTAGTTTATATCCCAGTATTTCTGGGACATAAAATGGACTAAGGAAAGAGAAAAACATGACCACTAGTCATTTCTTAGATATAGTTATTTTATTGAACAAGAATTTCAAGTGTAGGTATAGTAATGCTTTACTGACACTATAAATAAAAACACATGTATATCAAATTTCTAAAACAGTATTTTTTAATTGAATTTTTAATGTTTTATTAGTTTTGTATTCATCAAATATAGTCAGTTTGGTACCATTATTAGGCTCATCCATGACCTACCCCCTCCCCATTGGCTCCTCCTTGTTGAGGTATATGGGTTGTGCATTCTGGAGTTAGCCCACAGTTATTGGTACGATAAATGTCTCTGCATATCCTGACCCAACATGTGGCTCTGACATTCTTTCTGCCTCCTCCTCCGCAAAATTTCCCTGAGCCATGTTGGGTTCATTTTTGGTCTGCTTCAGTGCTGAGGTGTTGGGGGCCTCTGGGTCTCTGATTCTCTGATTTGGTAGGAGTTGATTTTTCTCTGTGTTGATCTCTCCTCCCTTGTGCTAGTTCACCAGGAAAATAGCGCCCTTGCTTGTTTCGCCAATTTTTCTTAGTTTCAGCCAGGGCCCTTTTGAGGTACGATGGGTGTCTCTCTCCTTAGGATATGCATCTATCTGAAAAAGAGAAGCAGATTCTCCAATAGAGAGTAAGTTAGCACCAGGACAAATGAGATAACCCTTACTTTTTTAATGGAGAATTTAATAGGTGTAGGCCCGCTTTTAGCCCATGATTGATGGTAGCTTGGTAACGGAGAGTGGGCTTATGTTTGGATATGGTTCTGACTTGTTCCCAGCTCCAGCTATGGGTCCTGTACCACTGAGGGGATCAGTTAGCCGAATTGAGAGCAGCTGGTTTCCCACCATGGCTGTGTGCCACTATTGCACTTGTGTGGGCATCACAACAGGTTATTTGCTGTTAAGTATGTTAGATCATGAGTTGCTTGGACAGATATTGGTCATTTTCCCCCAGTCGCCCAAGTACCACCTTCTGGCACTAGACGTGCTGACTGTCTGGAGACTGGCTCTCTTCCAGCTTCCAGTCATGCCATTCCTTTTTCTGTGTCAACCGCATAAGGTGTCTTCAGCAGTAGGGTCTTTTATAGTGAGTAAAAACAATATCAGTTATTTTGTGGGCCTGAAGACAAAAGCCTTTTATACTCTAGGCAAGTATTCTGCCAATTAGTTGTGTCCCAGGTCGCATACATAAGTTTTTATGAAATATCCAACTCAGTAGACCGATGCTGTAACTTGCCATTCATGCTGTTTATCCTCATCTTGAGTGAATGGAGAAGTGACACTGTCTCGGCATTTACATTATGAACTTCATTTCAGTCAGGCAGTGCTTCAAATATACACTCAACAAATCTAGACACCTCTGCATCAGACATTGTTAATGTGCTGGCAATAGAAAAGTCTTACAACATGAATTAGTCTTTTGAAACATGATAGTCATAGACATCAACAAGTATACCAACCATTTAGTTATTTTATAATTGATTTAGATATTTAAGTTAATTTATTGAAGTAAATACTTATTTCTACAGATTTTCTTTAAGAAAAGGAGTAAATTTCATATATATATATATATATATATATATATATATATATATATATATATATATACATATATATGCAGTAAGGAATTTCTATAAAACTTCCCATAGTTTTCAGAGCAATTTAATTGCTAATAAATATAGCTAGATGGAATAAAATCATTCATGGTGATTAGGAACTCAAAACCAAAACTTCACATATGGTAAAAAATATGGTAAAATGAAAGTTCTAATCCAATTTTCATTAGCACTTTGTATGAGCTTAACTAGGTGGCCCACCACACCTTCAGTGTTTTATTAGTTTTTAGTTTATATCTGCAGGTATCTGGCTTGAGGAGGTGTTACTGGACATATCTTAATGTGTGGTGGTGGGTTTGAAATTCCAATCTAAAGATATGCAAAGTGCCCAGTTCCACCAGGAGTTCCTGAAGTGTGCTGTGTGGTTTTTGACTTTTGGCTTTGAGCTTCTCTCTCTCGGACCTGTGAAGTCAGGCCAGCTTCTCCTGCCATTATGGAACTTCCCCTGGATCTGTAAGCATCAATAAATCTTTTTTTCCATAACTTTTATGGTCTGGAAGTTCACCTCTGTGAACCTGAAGCTGTCCACTATAGAAAAATTGGTATTAGGAGTGGGGTCTAAGGCCAAGGTGAATGTGACCATGAGGATTTTGGTCTTTTGGAACTTATGTTTTGGAGCAATGTGTATGGACTTGGTACTTGCAACTGAAGATGCCTTCTGGAGTGGTAAGCCAAGTATTATGAACTATTATGATGCGAGTTTGAGAATGCTTATTTCAGAGAGAATTGAACTTCGAGGCTTGGCTTATGAACTTTCTAAGGGGAAGGAAGGACTGCCGTGGACTTTGTTGGAACTGGGCTGCTGGCATAAGGTCTAGCTGCATTCTGCTGCCCAGGCCCCTGAGTTTGATAAAGGTTAAATTTGTAATGGACTTATGTGTTTGGCTAAAGACAATTGGCCTGAGAGATTTAAGATTTTTAACTTGTAAAACCACAAGAAAGTTAAAATAACCGGCACTAACACTGGCTTTAGGTTACTGAAGCTATTATTGTCAACACACTAGCAATCTTAAGGAAGATGGCCCAATTGCTTTACATTCAATAAATGGAGTGAATGCCTGAGGAAAGACTGTGATAGAAATACAAACTCTTTTGGAAATTAGTTGACTGGAGGAGGGCTGCTTTTTAAGGCATGATTTATTTTGTCCTTGAATTAAGTTAATGTCTGTGTCCTGAACACCTTGTATTGGTTTCAGAAGCATGAAAATGCATGCAGTGGTCATGAAATGCACATGTTTCCAAGAGCCACTTCTGAGACACAGAATGAGGCAGTGCATGATGCCCCTGATAGGCTGCAAAAGCCATGGGAAGATCGACCATGGTTTGCAGGGAGATACTGTGCAAGGGCTCCATGGAGGCCATTGGCTAAGGATGGAAATTTTCCCTAGTTACTCAGACCAGCTGGTCAGGCAGAATTTGAAAATCTGCAGACTGCCAGTCACTAGACTTGAACTGCCGAAGTGTGATGTTTGCTTGATGGTTGTTGAGTTTTCATTGTTCTAGTCTCTCTTTGATATGCCTTATAAAAGTTGAAAATGTTTATTCTGTGCCTTTATATGTTGAGTGTATATAACTTGTTTGATTTTATAGGACTCATAGCTAAGAAATAATCTTAAATCTCAGAGGAGACTTGGAACTTTAGCATTATTTTATGTTGGTAAATACTGTGGGGCTTTTGAAAATGGACTGAATATAATTTATAGTGTTTGATGGTTTTGACTCTATTGGAGACCAGCAGTGGAATTTGGTATTTGAATAGGTGGTCCCCAATATATTCAGTGGTGTTTTATTAGTTTGTAATTTGGATTTGCAGCCACCAGGGTAGAGGAGATGTCACTAGGTGGATCTTAAGGAGGGGTGTTGGGTTTGAAATTCCAATCTAAAGATATGCAAAGTGCCTAGTTCGACCTGGAGTTCTTGAAGTGCACTGTGTGGTTTGGGGCTTGGGGCTTGGGGCTTTTCTCTCTGTGTTTGGTCCAGTGAAAGCAGGCCAACTTCCTCTGCTATTATGGAACTTCAATAAATATCCCTTTCTCCATAACTGTATCTGCACTGGAAGTTCATCTCAGTGAACTTGAAGATGTTTGCTACATACTTAAACCTGCAAATATTGATTGATAGGTTAAATCTGTTTAATGATATTGTGTGCTTAATACTCCAAGAAAAGTGATGACTAATTTGTAAACTATATGCCTTGTTTCAGAGAAGAAAGCTGACATTTAAATCATGAGTCATAAGGTACTGATTCCAACATGTGGTAAAGAAATTTATTCAGGGACTAGAGATATTGCTTAGCAGTTAAGGTGTTTGACTGTGAAGCCTAAGGACCCAGTTTCAACTCCCCAGAACCCATGTAAGCCAGATGAACAGGGTGACACATGAATCTAGAGTTTATTTGCAGTGTCTAGAAGCCCTGGTGTGTCCATTTTCTTTCTGTTTTATCTCCCTCTCCCTCTATCATTCTCTCAAATAAATAAATAAATAGTTTTTTTTTTTAAAAAATAGAAAATAAATTCATTCAAATGATAGGCAGTCTAGTGGCATGGCACATGCCTGTAATCCTTTTACTGAGTAGTCTGAGATAAACGGTCATGAGTTCAAGTCCAGCTTGGACCATGGAGTGAGACTCTGCTTGGAAAACAGTTATATAAGTTAGTTTTAATTAAATAAGAAATTATAAGCACATGTATGCATTTAATTATGTTATATAATGTACCTATATGATTAAAACTTTTTTAAATGTAGTCATGAACATACATACATAATATCTTTATGAGATTTAAGAGCTATAGAAAAAAATGGGTCCAGGTAACTTACTAAAATTTTAAAATACAGAATAACTGAAAACAGACTAAAATAATCATTTAATGAACCATACCTCTCCTTTAACAGAATGTTGGATACATAGTGCAAAATTCCACAACCTGCCATAAGACTGGTGAAATTTCTTTAATGGTGATTATTTTTTTTAAATATATACAGGTAGTTGTGCTAATTTTGAAGGAAATATCACAGATAGTACATTATACCACAGACTAATATGTCTCCTAATTTTTATTTTTGTTAAAATTTGTTTTAACACACATATCTTGATTGGGATGATGAAAATGATTGACACTAAGATGTTCTGCATAGTCACATGTTTTTTTTTTCTTTGCATGTGCACGTTTGTGTGTATGCTCACTGAAGGGTGCTCTAGAACAATGAAAAGATGAAGATATGGCTGAAGAGATTTCTCAGAAGTTAAAGTTCTTGTCTGTGAAGCCTAATGATCTAGGCTTAATTCTCCAGCACCCATGTAAGCCAGGTGCACAAGGTGGCTCTTATGTCGAGTTTGTTCCCAATGGCTAGAAGACTTGGCATGCCAATTCCACCCCCTCTTTCTTTCTTTCTGTCTCTTTCTCTAGGAAATAAATAAAATATTCTTAAAGGATGAAAATATGGCATAACCTAGAAATTTATTTGTTAAGTTAGTTTCAAAGATTACTGTCAGAAAAAAAAAAAAAAAACAATATGCAGAAAGAAGTAAAGGGATTAAAAATAAGCACATAAAGATCAGATATTTTCTGAAAGGTTACCGGATCTGAAAGTGGCCATCACAGCATTTCCCATTCCCTCCTATGTACCAAGAATGGAACATTGCGGTACTATCAGTCATATCTACAGTTCTGCTGGGAAAAATGGGGTGAGGAGGCAAGCCCTCCTTCTTTAAGATCGTTCAGGGTGAAAATCCTATTAAATCAAAGCCAGTAACTTATACCATGAACTATGTCCAGTCCTTCATTTTTATTAAGAAATACTACAGCATTTCTGTGTTCATAATTTATTGCGAACTTAAATCTAAGAATTCTCCCTTGGTTGTATTTCTGGCTTCATATAGGAAATTGGAAAAGTCATTTACCCTTCTATGCACTTCAACAACACTATTTTTCAAGAGTAGGATTATATTTATCTGTCTCCCTCTGGTACTTGGCTTAATTTATATTAGTGTGGAAATTTTCACTTTATATCATATTTCATATAAAAATACTAAGCTTTTATTTCATCCTTGTGTACTTCCTGCCAATTGCTTCCCTTGTTTTATTTCACAGTAACACATTTAGGATCAGGGCCATTGTGATTTCTGAAGAAACAACATTTGAGTCTATATGTCATTGTGTGTCTCTTGGTTTTGTTTTTATAGCAACAACTATGATTGGAATGTACACATTTCAAGAATAATCTATATTAAAACTTTCCAGATTATTCTAAACTTTGTGAAAAAGAACAGAAAATTATATGTGGACATAATTTTGTCCAAATATTTGAGACAAATTGCTATTATACCATATCCATGGTAACCTTAGAAAAACTCCTGGATAAATTTGAAAAAAAAAAAAAAAAAAACCTACTAGTATTTCACCATAAAGGACAAATGCAATTCTTCACAGTTCATATAAATAAGAGTGATTTATATGGCAAGCACATTTTCTATTTGATTTTGAATTTGAAAACACTGTTAACTTTTGTAGCTTGGGACAATACCAGTATCCTTTAATTTTTAAAATGATTTTTCAGCAGTATATCTGTGTGTCAATGTGTCCATACATCTCCTCAAACATTTCATCTGAGGCTACAAAGTGTTTCATTATATATTCACCTACAGACACACACATACACATACTATATACAATATTTTATACAGGGCTACACAATTCTAGCATTTTTTATTAAATCAAATTAATTAGTTGTTAAATAGTAGAAGAAATATTTTCTGTTTGCAGTTACTTTTTTTTTTTTTTTTTTTTTTTTTTTTTTTTTTTTTTTTTTTTTTTGGTTTTTCAAGGTAGGGTCTCACTCTGGCCCAGGCTGACCTGGAATTCACTATGTAGGCTCAGGGTGGCCTTGAACTCATGGTGATCCTCCTACCTCCACCTTCCAAGTGCTGGGATTAAAGGCGTGCACCACCACACCCAGCTTGCACTTACATTTTTTAATAAAAAGCTCATGTAATCCAGGCTTGATTCAAACTTGTGATGTAACTAGGGTTTGTCACGAAATCCTGAGCATTCTTTCTCTACTTCTTGAGTTCTGGTATTATAGTTTTAGGTAGTTAGTTCCAGGCTTGATCTCATTAGTTACATTTGAAAACAGAAAATAGTAATATAACAATGCAATGATTTCAAATGCATTACTCATTTATTGTAATAGAACTGCTTTCACATCAGCATTAGCAAGGCAAACTGTGGATCATAACCCTGGATTTTAATAACTGATGGAATAAAGGAAACAAAAATAGATATATTACTTAAAGTGTATGAAATTAAGTATTGTACATTGTTGGTAGTATTTATGTTAAATTATCTATTATAAATTTAGAAAAAAGGTATCACAGATTACCAAAGTGAACTAGACAAATTTTATTAAAATGGTAACAAAGAAAACACAATACTGGGCTAGAGTGATGGCTTAGTGGTTAAGGTGCGTGCCAGTGAAGTCTAAAGACCCGGTTTTGAACAACCAGGACCCACATAGGCCAGATTTTGAAGGTGGCCCCATGAGTCTAGAGTTCATTTGCAAAGGCTACAGGTTCCTGGCATGTGAAATCTCTGTATCTGCCTCTTTCTCCCTCTCTCTCTCTTACTTAAATAAATATTAAAAAAAAAAACACAACAATGAAAATTTTGTCTCACTTACTGTCATGACAAAGGAAAAAGATACAGGAAATAAACCCTTTGGTACATAATTATTGGTGATTTATTTCTCCCACACTATTACTGTAACATGTCTCCATGGTTTTTTTTTTCCCCCCCTTTATCATTTAACTCAAGCTGATTTTCCTAGTATTCTCTGTTTAAGTGTGGATTCTTGATTCTGTTAATTTAACTAACATCCGTTTTATTTATTTTATTAAAGTTTTATTTACTTATTTGGAATAGAGAGGAGGAAAGAAAGAAAAAAGAGAGAAAGAACAGAGAAGAGAAGAGAAGAGAAGAGAAGAAAAAAGAAAAGAAAAGAAAAGAAAAGAAAAGAAAAAAAAGAAAAGAAAGAAAAGGGAGGAAAGAAAAAGGCACATGAGGGCAATGTTGTCATGGCTAATGAACTGAAGACTCATGTGTCACTTTGTGCACTTGGATTTACATGAGTACTGAAGAATATTTTTAATCTCTCAAATCCTGTACAATAGTTCATTTTCTTTGCCATAAAAAGTACTTTAGGTTGAAGTATTTTAAATACTGTAGGTTGGAGTCTTTTAAATCAAATGAGGTTTATTTAACTGGGAATTTTGATTGTCATGAGCATAGGACTGGCATCTGCTCAACTCCGGTGAGTTCCTCATGGAGATTACACCACCGTGGGTTTGCAGAAGATATGACATGGCAAGACAGGGTAAGAGGTGCCCACTGTAACAATTGCATTTTCATTCTTGTGCCAAAGTACCTGACGAGAAGCAATTTAAGAAAGGAAGGGAGTATTTCAGTTTACTTTGTGAGACATAATGGTGAAGAAAACTTGGAGATGGGTTCAGGAAGTTTATCTGAAATTAGGAAGCAGAGAATGATGAATTCTTCTCAGCTATCTTCTTAAAAAAAAAAAAATGCCAGGCATGATGGCTCATGCATTTGATCCCAGCACTCGGGAGGCAGAGGTAGGAGGATCACCATGAGTTCAAGACAACCCTGAGACTACAGAGTGATTACCAGGTCAGCCTGAGCTAGAGTGAGACCCTAACTCAAAACACCAAAAACATATTTTCCCTTCAGGCACCCTTCTCTTCAGGGAGGCATTTTGTTCCCAACATCACCTTTGGTCACCCTGTGGTAGAAAGCCTCCAAAAGCAGCTAGGCCAGGACCCTTTCTTTGACATGCATATGATGGTGTCCAGGCCAGAACAGTGGGTAAAGCCAATGGCTGTAGCAGGAGCCAAACAGTATACCTTCCATCTGGAAGCTACTGAGAACCCAGGGGCTTTGATTAAAGACATCCGGGAGAATAGGATGAAGGTTGGTCTTGCCATCAACCCAGGAACTACAGTTGAATATTTGGCACCATGGGCTAATCAAATAGATATGGCCTTGGTTATGACAGTGGAACCTGGGTTTGGAGGACAGAAATTCATGGAAGATATGATGCCAAAGGTTCACTGGTTAAGGACCCAGTTCCCAACTTTGGATATAGAGGTCGATGGTGGAGTAGGTCCTGACACTGTCCATAAATGTGCAGAGGCTGGAGCTAACATGATTGTGTCTGGCAGTGCTCATTATGAGGAGTGAAGACCCTAGAGCTGTGATCAACTTGTTAAGGAATGTTTGCTCAGAAGCTGCTCAGAAGCGTTCCCTTGATCAATGAGCACAAGGAACCTGGTGTTTCTGTTCATAAACCTTCTTTTGGCTGGAATAGAGGAATACTGACTAACAAATCATCTTCCAGTCAAGGCAAAGTTGCTTCTCTGAGAAACTATCCATTCCAGTGATTAAAATCCATTGTGCAGAATGTTTCAGGAGGGTAGAAATTGGGGTGTATAACTACATTTGAGTGGTGCAACTTAAAGATTAGTATGATAAAGTACTGTTTATACTGGGAGAATTGATTTTTGTAAAGAGTGAAAATATGATTGTGTTAAGGTTACAAACAGAAATTTGTTTTAATGCCATCAGCAGGCAAATTCATTATTATGAAAAAAAATTGCCTTTTTAAAAACAATGTCCTGTTTCCCACATTTATTCTAAAAAAGCAAAGGACATTTTTGTGTTTTTTTCCTGTTTCATACTTTTTGTGATTTGTTTATATATTTGACAGTGAAGTAGAACTAAAAATAGAAGCTTGGCTGGAATGCATCTGAAACATTCATTTCTTCAATTTTTACTTTATACTTGATGTATTAAAAACTATGAAAACAAAAAAAAAACAAAAACAACAGCAACAACAACAAAAGCAATTCTTTTTAAAATTTATTTATTTGCAAGCAGAGAGGGAGAGAGAGAGAGAGAGCTAGAGAGAAAAGAGACAGACAGAGAGGGACATGCCAGGGCCTGTAGCTGCTGCAAACAAACTCCATATGCATGTGCCCCTTGGGCTTCTGGCTTACATGAGTCCTGTAGAATTGAACCTTGGTCCTTTGGCTTTGCAGGCAAATGCCTTAACCACTAAGCCATCTCTCCAGCCCCTTATTTTCTTTTTTCTTTTTCTTTATCTTTTCCTTCCTTCCTTCCTTCCTTCCTTCCTTCCTTCCTTCCTTCCTTCCTTCCTTCCTTCCTTCCTTTCTCTCTCTCTTTCTCTCTCTCTCTTTCTTTCTTTCTTTCTTTCTTTCTTTCTTTCTTTCTTTCTTTCTTTCTTTCTTTTATTTTGTAGCCAAGGATGCCCATCCCACAGAATGATACTCTCTTATTGTTAGGAATGATATTCCTAACAAAACATGCTGAGAAATTTATTTCCATGGTGATACTAAATTCCATCAAGTTAATGAGAGTAACCACCACACCAGGAATTCTTTTATAACACCTCACTCTCAAAGCAACTATCAGATAAGCCAGAATCATTCTTGACACTGACAGACTAATGACCCAATTACCTCTCAGGAAGATAACAATGATATCCTCAATTGTATTTCATCTATTGTTATAGCCAGCCCCCCCCCCAAAAAAAAAGTTCTTTCATGGGTTTACAACACTGGGAGACTATATTTCTTTTGCACATTATAGACACACACACACACACACACACACACACACACACACACACACACACATATATATATATATATATATATATATATATATATATATATATCCTATGATAAATTACTGTATGCTTCACTACCATGAAGAAAGAATATTCCAAATATTTCTAATAAGAATCACAAGAAAGTCATTTCACCACTACTCTTTAATTAATCATAGATATTGCTCACATATTTCATTTAGATCATTCTGACCAAATTCAGTTTTCTATAGGTAGGTTCTGGGCTACATTATATCCTTGGCATTGCTTATTTCTGAAATTCAAACTGGAAGCCACCAACTACAAGGTGGCATCTGCCGCCTTGTGCATCTGAATTACATGGGTAGTGTGGAATCAAACCTGGGTCCTTAGACTTCACAGGCAAGCACTTCAATCCACCTGTCAACTTTGTAGCCAACCACTTTCAATATATATGTGATACTGGTCAAGAATTTTTTTTCTCATGCTTTCTGTTCTTCTGTTGATGATATTTCTCACACAAATGAATAAGACCTCTCTTTTCCAAATGTATCCTTTAAGTTTTTCATTACATGTTTTTATAGTATCCAGAAATAAATGCCAGACATTCTAAACATAAGAATTTATTATTTTATTATTATTATTATTATTATTATTATTATTATTATTATACATGAACATAATTTGTGTATGCATCACATGTTGGTATCATCCTTTCCCACCTCCCTGCTCCTTTTCTGGAGAGGCCTGTCTCATTGGAGATGCAGGTCAACTCCATGGGGATTGTGGGTCATGCATTTTGGAGTGTGGAGAGGCAATGTCTCTGTGTAAAGTGTCCCAACTTGTGGTTCTAATAATCTTTCCATCTCCTCTTCCACAAAATTCCCTGAGCCATGCTGGGATCATTTTAAGTCTACTTCATTGATGGGCACTTAGGAACATTTGGATCTCTTGTTTGGTAGGTGTTGAGTGTCCTCAGAATCTCTCTCCATCACCCTTGTGCTTGACTGTCCACATAAACGAACTGGGAAAACAAGAAGAATCCAACACAAAGAGTTCCAGATGAAAAGAAATAATCAAGATTAGAGCAGATATTAGTGAATTTGAAACTAAGGAAACAATTTTAAAAAAAAATCAATGAAACGGAGAGGTGATTCTTTGAAAAAAAAAATAACAAAAAGATTGACAAACCCCTGGCCAAACTTATCAAGCAAATAAAAAGGTAAGTCTCAAATTAACAAAATCAGAAATTAAAAAGGAGAGCACAGCAGACATCAATGGAATTGGAAGAATCATCAGGGCACACTTCCAAAACCTCTACTACTAGTACTGGTTCTGATTTTCTTGATGCTTCCTGTAGTTCATTCTTGTATTTGATCAAGTCTTCATTAAGTTAAATCAACTAGTTGTTGAGCTCTTCCATTTATTCATATCCCTTTGGAGGGTTCTAACATTTTATTCAATCATGTTAAAGCTACTCTCAAAGGCTGAATGTTCTAGGAGATAATTCTGTTCAATTTCATTGAGATGATTTGATAGATTGCTTCAAGTTCAGTGATTTTTTTTTTTTTAAATCAGGGTCTCATTGGTTGTTGTGTTTTCGTTTTGGGAGTTAATTTCTTCTGATTTCTCTATGATTTCATTGGTAGCTTTAGTATTAGGATTAGGCATCCTTGGTGGAGATCTCTGTTTTATGACTTTCATTGGCTTTTTTTTGTGTGTTGCTGTCTACCAATTTAAGGGAGACTTTATTGAGGAGGAAGTGGCTTTTTGTCCTTTGACCCATTCACTGTCTGATTCAGGTGAACAGGGATGTTGGTACCTAGTAGCCAGTCAGGTTACCGGAGCAAAAGGCCTGATTTCACAGCTCACAAAGGGGCTAGGCCTCCCCAAGCAAGGTATAATGGGACCTACCAGGACCAGAGGACTGAGAAGAGCAAGGGAACAGGGATCTGGCCTACTTTGTGCCATGCCCTCCAGGACACAGACCAGTGCAGGAAACCCAGACGGGTGACCAGGGAGGATCCTAGATATAGGGCTCTGGCCTACTCACTCCAGACTGCCATGCCTGCCCAGGTACTGACCACACCAAGAACTCAGGCCCTGGAGGGGGAGGGGCCCAGAAATGGGTCTGGCCTACTCCAGACTGCTGCGCCCACCCACACACTGACTGCACAAGGAGCTCAGTCCCTGGAGGTGGGACTCTAAACATAATTTTGTAACACACAATTCTGGCTTATGGAGTCAATTTTAGATTTGTACATCTAAAAGTGTTTATTTACATGTTATAACTTAAACTTGGCAATCCATTGATGCTTTCCTTGTAAAGTCCACTTCTATCTTTATCATCATACACACACACACACACACACACACACGTGTGTGTGTGTGTGTGTGTGTGTGTGTGTGTGTGTGTGTACTTGTGTACCTGTCTATCCCCATCTTTGTCTGTCATATGATGCATGCTTCCTCAGATTTCTACTGATTACTTTTTATAAATATAGTTATAAACGTTTGAATGTGCAATGAAAAAATAAATGAGAAAACAACCTTCCACTCTAGGGTTTAAAAATCTTAATTTAGATCAATGTTAGAGGGAAAATTTAATGATCAATCATATAGAATGTTTTATGATAATGAGCCCTACTCGAAAGAACAAAACAAAGTAAAAATTGTGCTGATGGAGGTTGTGAGCACGGGTAGGTATGAGGTCTCTGCTGCAGTCAGCTTTTCAATGCTCTCAGACAACACTCAACCAAGAACAACTTACTTAAGTAAAGGGTTTATCTGGCTTACAGACTTGAGGAGAAGCTCCATGATGCCAGGGAAAATGATGGCATGAGCAGAGAGTGGATATCACCCCCTGGTGAACATCAGGCAGACTACAGCAACAAGAGAGTGTACCAAACACTGGCAAGGGGAAACTGGCTGTAACACCTATAAGCCCACCTCAAACAATGCATCACCCTCAGGAGGCTCCAACTTCCAAATCTCCACCAGCTGCAAACCTAGCATTCAAAATACATATTTATGAAGGATATCTGAATCAAACCACCACATTCCACCCCTGGATCCCATAAACTGATAACTATCCATGATATTAAAAGCAATGCATTCAGTCCAACTTTAAAAGTCCCCATAATTTTTTATCTGTCCCAATGATGCAGAAACACTTCCATAGTCAAAGATCTTTTGATTAAGCCATACACTCCCTCAAAAGAAAAAATAAAACCATAATGGCACAGAATAAACATTTACATGACAAAAGATGGCATTGGACATAGTAAAGAAATATAAGATTTTAAAATAAACAGGGAAATAAACTATGTAGCTCCAAGTCTGAAAATTCTAACCAGTGACAAGTCTCCAAGTCCAAAAATTCTAACCAGTGATGACCATCTGGAGTTAAAATTCCTCCCCTCCAGGTCAGCTGCCCATAGCTCAGGGCATACTCCATGTTGTGCCTGCCACTGTCTTTGGCAGCTGTCCTATAGTCCTGGCATCACCATTGAGTCTCTACTCCAACCCACCGTTCATCCTCATAGCTCCACCAGGCCTCCATGCAGGTAGTCCAATAAGCCCATTTCACACTGCACATAGCCACTTCCAACAAACAAAACCACGTTGCTAATTCAATGACCTTCTCTTTCCTGCATTCACAATACTCCATAGTACCAGGTGGGCTACTAAGTTGTGCATCCAGGAGAAATAAAGCCAACTTTGAAGAACAGAGCACTCATCCATCATTCAGGCCCCTTACTTTAAAAGGGTCCACATACATCCTACTGCTCCAAAGCTCAAGCTCAGTTGTAAGCTCTCAAACAATTGCAACTGAACAACAAGATTTTATTTTTTGCTGTGCCATATCCATCTTCTCACACCAGTCCATTTCTATGCAATTCAACCTTGCACAAGTTTTCAGAACACAGCCAAAACAGCAAGCCTCTCACACAACTGCTTATAGACCAATCCTGACTATTCTTTCTCACCCTCCTAAGCCAAACCTCACAGTATATAGTTCTTACCGCATTGAAGTCTTTCAACTCTGACCAACATGGTCATCAAGCTGTACTTTCAGAACTGCAAGGAGTCTCCTAGGCCAAGGTTTCAAATCTGTTCATATTCTTGCCTCAGATCAGTTCCAATTACCAAAGCCACAGTCAGGTTCTAGCAGTAACACCCCCACTGTTGATACCAATTTTTCTGTTGTAGTCAGCTTCATTATGCTGTTAGAAAGCACCCAAACCAGGGCAGTTTGTTGGAGGAAAGGGTTTATTTTGGCTTTCAGACTCAAGGGAAGCTCCATGATGTCAGGGGAAAATGATGGCATGCGCAAGGAGTGGACATCACCTCCTGGCTAATATAAGATGAACAACATACACAGGAAAGTGTGACAAACACTGGCAAGGGGAAGCTGGCTATAACACACATAAACCAACCCTCAACAGCAGAGTACCTCCAGAAAGCTCCAGTTCTCCAATTGCAACCCTCTGGGGACCTAGCATTCAGAACACATAAGTTTATGGGGAACACCTGAATCAAACCACCACAGTTATATGAGTAGAGTGTTCTTAAGACCACAAGTTCTGTACAACAGACTTAAATGTAGAAAAAGTCTGACATATTGAAAGCCAAGAAGAATAAGTTTAAGTAGTCAAAACTAAAGAAGTGGTAAGGAAGGGTTAATAAGTAACAAAACCAAATGATAACATCAGCTTTAATAAAAATAAGTCTTTGATTACTTGTTTCTTGCATAAATATATCAACAAGAATTCAGCTAACCAAACCTACATCATTCATCTAATAAAGATAAAGACAAAGTCACATGCAATTACTTGTCATGGATATAGTGAGACACCCAGGGATTATTTTCCAAATAGACACAACTTGGCTTGAGATGTAATTCTTCAGTTCTGATTGAGTATTTGTGTCATATAGAGACTGATTCACAAAATAAGCATACATTTTTCTAGGTTCAGTTCCCTAGTGTACAATTTAAATAAAACTTAGAGCCTGGGAGAGCCCAATTTCATATACACCATTTCCAGCTGATTGTTGAGGGTTTTTTTTTTTTGTACAACCCAATTTTATGACTCACTGGGTCAGATAATGCCTAGTTGGCCAAGTACAGTAGAGGTATATTTGTTTACTTGGCTCCATATCATCAGTGTTCAGAACCCAGGAGGATGCAATGTTTAGTCAATTTTCTTCTAATCCCAAGGCATCGCATCATGGTTTTGCTATTGAGCTTACCAGCGCACCAGTACTATACTTGGGACTACTGAGAGATGATTTAGCAAAATCATGTCTGTACACTTAAAATGACCTATTGGTGAAGTGGCTTGTACTGTAGGCTTTATGATATGAAAGTGACGTTGCCCTGATCCCTACTCACAAGAAGTCAACTTAAGGGCATTCTCACTAAATAGTTTAAAGTCATATATAGACATAAAAAGCATTGCCTTGAAGAATCTTATGGGGTTAATGGCTACTGAGCTTTCTGGAGTTTCAAGTACTTAAATTTCCCTGGGAATTTGCATACTATTTATTTGACATGCTTTCTTATAATGTTTTGTAGGTATTTGTTGCTTTTTGGTTATGAATTCCAATTACCATGGTATCCCCACCTCAGTCAAGTTAGAAGATATCATGTTCTCTCTCTCTTCTCTCTCTTTCTCTCTTTCCCTGCTTGAAAATAAATAAAAAAAAATATAAAAATGGAGGGGGGTCTGGAGAGATAATCAGTGGAAAGGCACTTGCTTACAAAGCTTAAGGACCCAGGTTCAATTCCCCAGTACCCACATATAACCAGATGCACAGAGTGGTACTTGCATCTGGAGTTCATTTGCAGTGTCTGGATGCCCTGATGTCATTCTCTCTCTCTCTCTCTCTCTCTCTCTCTCTCTCTCTCTCTCTCTCTCTCTCTCTGTGTGTGTGTGTGTGTGTGTGTGCCCCTCTCCTTGAAAATAAAAACATGTAAAAGAAAAAGAAGATATCATGCACAACTGAAAATAATTGAGATGATCTCAGTGGACCTACTTATGATAGGATGATGTTGAATCTCTCAGCACTGAACTAAGACAGTGCAGAGAGACTGAAGTTCACACAACATACTAATATTTTCTATGACCTTAAAATCTGAAAAGGAAACATACATGACAGTATGTGTGTCCAAGGAACAAAAGACTTATTTGATTGCCTCCAGTAAAGATAAAACAGCAGGTAAAATTGAAATAAACATTTGGGAAGAAACAGTAATGCAGATTCATTTATAGATAGATTTTTATACAGTGGTCAAATAGGAAAATTTAAGAGGGACATGATGGGAAGAGAGTTGTGTATTTTTCATGTCTTAGAGTGTGTCAATAATTTCTGTATGCTATGTGATACATTATATTGCCTCCATTTTATTATTTTGTTACAAAATAAATGTCTCAGAGCTTCCATTCTTCCCTTTTTACTGTAATTGACCTTGCTCTGTGATACAGGAAGCTGATGCTAGAATTATGCCAATTGTTTCCCAAGTGTGAATTCAGATTCAAGGGAAGCAGCATAATATATGGTGGTGGGTGAAGTAAGACAGGTTAATGAAAACTTCTTCATGTATAATGTGACAAAATGTACTGTTTATAAATTCATGTTCTCTCAGCTCCAAATCTGTCCATCAATTCCTTTTCAACAATGATCAATGCAACTTCAAGTGTGTCTCCTTTAGAAAGAAGGCAATGATTTTACATTCAGCAAAGGTACTGGAGGGATGTTTCAGGAGGATGATATTGTTCGGAGTTTTTGAGTCATATTTCTAAGCTTTCCACATCAAAAACAAATGAATAGGGACTGGGAAGGCGGCTCTGCCAGTTGTTGCCTCGCTGCACAAGAAGAAGGACCCAAGTTCAGGTCCCTGCCTTGAAAAATGTCAAGCTCAAGAATGCACACCACAGCCCCAGTGCTGGGGAGGTAGAGACAGGTGGGGTTTGCTGACTAGACATTTGTGGTGGTTTAGATTCAGATGACCCCCATAAACCTAGGTGTCCTAAATGCAAGGTTCCCAGCTGATGGAGATTTGGGAATTACGTCTCTTGGAGGCAGGTTCTTTTTGGGGGTGGGCTTATGGGTGTTATAGCCAGTCTCCCCTTGCCAGTGTTTATTTAGCATGCTCTCCTGTTGCTTTGGTCCACTTTATGTGGGCCACTGGGTGATGTCCACCCTCTGCTCATACCATCGTTTTCCCTGCCACCATGGAGCTTCCCTCTCAAGCCTATAAGCCAAAATAACCCCCCCTTTTTTCCCCACAATCTGCTCTTGGTTGGGTGATTTATACCAGCAATGCCAACCTGACTGCAATAACATTGCAGGCAAATCAGTGTGATCCAGACTCAGTGGGAGATTCGCCAAAAAAAAAAAAAAGTGGAACACAGAACCTAAAGCACCTAATGTTGACCCCCGGGCTCCATGTACATGTGTGCATGCATACCCACCCAAGTGTATTTACATTCATGTGACATGTATACAACACATATGTGCCACAAATATGCTTGTTAAAAAGGAAAGAAAAGGAAAAAAAAAAAGAGTATATGCTTGTCTGAAAAGCCTAATGACCCAGATACAATTCCCCAGTGCCCAGATAAAGCTAGATGCAGAAAGTGGTGCATGCACCTGGAGTTTGTTTGCGGTGGCTGGAGGCCATGGCATGCCAATTCTGACTGTCTGTCTTCCTTCTATCTATTTCTCTCTGCTTGAAAATAAATTAATGAAAATATTTTTACAGGTTGGAGACATGCTTCGTGGTTAATGCACTTGCCTGCAAAACTGAAGGACTCAGGTTTAACTTCCCAGGATCCACATAAGCCAAATGCACAAGGTGACACATGTGTCTGGACTTCACTTGCACCACTACAGACCCTGGTGTGCCCATTCTGTCTGTCTGTCTCTCAAATAAATGAATAAACATAAATATTAAAAATAGTTTAATATCATTATTGCAAGATACTAGTGAAGCTTGTTTTTTTTTTCCCCCATTACATAGGTATACTATTAATTGTACTCTCTGAGAGAAATTAATTCAATATATCCATCTATTCTGTTGGATCCATCTTTGAACAACAATTATTTTTTTTTAACTTCAGCATTTCCCCTTTACCATTAAACCTTATTTAATTATTATTGTGTGTTCCCACAACCTTTCAGTTGATTTAATAACTACCCCATCACTTCAAAGAAAGGACTTGTCCTCGCCCTGGGTGATTTTGTCATTTAACTCTCATTGTGGATCTGGACACGATGTACAGTGATGAGGCCGCCCTCATCATGAAAGTCATCTTTCATGCAAGAATATATCCTGTTTTGTAAACTATACATCCTGTGAATGGATAATGGAGCTCTTCATTGTGTTTTTGAGAGGGGCCTGAGTGGGACGATTCAATATAAACCAGTTCATAAAAGTCACCCCAAATGCCTACATCCCTGTGTCAGAAGTGTTGTCAATCAGTTTAATATGAGTGATTATTGAAGGTAACTTTTAATTTGGAATTCTTTATACTGTATCTATAGACATCTGTATTAGAAGTTGAATAACCTATCTACAGATGTATCAGAATCAAGAGGATGTTTCAAGTTATTCATGGAAGATCTCTTCTAGTCCTATCTGTTCTTGTATTGAAATTTTAAATGCTATTCTGGCCATTTATTTTCTTTAAATTATCCAATATAATGTCACCACAGTATAATTACTTCAATAATTATTTTTAACATTATTTGGACAGCATCATTGGCCAAAACTTTGATTTCACTATGAAATTCATTCTAGCCTATTGTGAATAATAATTCAAGTACATATTTCTCTATTGCATTTTATTTGCTTATGCAGACAAGCGTATTACTGGTGTTAAGACTGTTATCACTTGAGAATAGAATTCAAATTTTCCACACACAATGCTGTGCTTCTTGAAAACACTTGAAATATTGAATAACCATGCAGGATTTAGGTCGAAAGGCACATTCCTCTTGGTGTTTGAAATAAGGACAATGGATTCTGAGGATTAAAAGCCACTGGGAAGAATGATCAGCAAGGTGATTTCTAGCATGCAGCAGCTACTCTCATCATAAGAAAGAAGGAATGGGGTCAGTTGTTTTCTCCACCAAAGAGAGGAGTTAATAGAAATATACCTGGAAGCTAATGGCAAACCTAAGATTCCTCCTTTAGTGTATTGCTAATGTCTAGATTATCTGCAGGACAAATATATTTTCAGCCTTCCAAATGCTAGAAATACAGGCAAGAACCATAATGACTGGGTTTTTTTTTTTTCCTTTTCTTTTCTTTTTTGATTTTTCAAGGTAAATTCTCACTCTAGCCCAGGCTGACCTGGAATTCACTATGTAGTCTCAGGGTGGCCTTGAACTCTCAGCAGTCCTCCTACCTCTGCCTTCCAAGTGCTGGGATTAAAGACATGCGCCACCATGCCTGACTAGCCCTTTTTGTAAATATTCTATTTATTTATTTGAGAGACAGATAGAAAAGAGGCCAAAGAAGGGAGTGATAATGGGCATACCAGTGGCCTGCCACTGCAAACAGACTCCAGAACCATGAGCCACTTTGTGCCTTTGGCTTTGTGTGTATGATAGGGAATCAGAGTGGAATGTCAGGCTTTGCAGAAAAGTGTCCTTAATGGCTGAGCCATCTCTCAAGCCCTGGACAAAATTTTATATGAAGTCTTTTTCTTAAGCAGTGTTGAATTTGAAGCTTGCACCTCAAGAGAATGTAAGAAATGAAGATCTGCTGGTTCCTGCTCTGGTGGAACAGGGAAAAGTATACGCAGGCCAGAAGTAAACATTTGGTCAAAGGCACATTTATTATTTTGAACAAAAAAGGCCAGGTTCAGGATTCTGAATAATGCAATTTCTGGAATGGCCAGGCTAATTAGTGTGCCACAAAACAGAGCGAAGGCATAAGTGCAGGTGCAGATATGACACTTGGTTATTTGTTTCTGTAATAACAACAACAATAATAATAAAAGATAATGCGTGTTAGTTTCAAGATTTGAGTGGTCTAGTTGGTTAGTGTTAGAGAATGTCAGGAAGAAATGTGAGAGAAGGTGCAGCTCAACAGCAGAGACCAGCTTTATTCACAGAAAGCCCCAGAAGGCTTCTGACCAGGCAGGCAAAAAGCCACTTGTCTTATAGACTAGGTGATACTTATAGGGCTGTGGGGTCATTGAAATTCTTTGGCTGCGGGGCAGTCTACCTTGCCTCCGGGCTTTGGCCACTACAAAAGAGTGATAATTGGGATGGGTGCTCTGGGTCATTGGAAATGGTGGTACTCTTAGGAAATAGAGAGTCACAAAGAAATGGCAGAGTAAAAAAAAAAAAAAAAAAAATAGAGGCATTTTGGTTCTAACAGTGAGCGATAAGATTTCAAAATGGTTTTCCATATACAATAACATTTTTAAAACTTTTTTGTTCATTTTTGTTTATTTATTTGAGAGTGACATAAAGAGAGAAAGAGGGAGAGAGAGAGAGAGAAAAAAAAAAAGGGTTTTCCAGGGCTTCCAGTGACTGCAAACGAACTCCAGATGCATGTGCCCCCTTGTGCATCTGGCTAATGTTGGTCCTGGGGAATTGAGCCTTGAACCTGGGTTCTTAGGCTTCACAGGTAAGCTCTTAACCACTAAGCCATCTCTCCAGCCCTACAATCACATGTTTGCTAGTGGATTTGAAATGTGGGACAACTGACAGGGTGAGGACAAACAATCTCATCTTAGCTCAATGCCAAGTGATCAGCACATCGTTTACTTACGTCAATACCAAATGGTTGACTTGTCATTTGCATACACAAGACAGATTAGGAAGACAAAAGTAAACTGAGTTTGTATATAATAAGTTTGAGAAGTTTGTTGAAAATACAGGCAAACATTTTATAACTAACTGAATATTTCAGTCTGCATAATTTGAGGGTCATTAAAATATAAGTACATACTCAATTGTGAGACAAATGGTATTACAAAAATAGTAGATGTGCTTAAGGAATATAACAAAGTAACCCACAATATTCCAAAATGTAAAAAGAATGTCAAAGAAGAAAATTATGAGATTTAAAGTAAAATGAATTAGTCTTATATCCAGTGGGAGAAAATATACAACTGAGCACAGAAACATTAATTATGCCAACTATTTATAATACACCTTTTAACTAAGCAATTATATTTTTCTTTCTTTCTTTCTTTCCTTCTTTCTTTCTTTCTTTCTTTCTTTCTTTCTTTCTTTCTTTCTTTCTTTCACTCTCTCTATCTCTCTCTCCCTCTCTCTCTCTCTCTCTCTCTCTCTCTCTCTCTCTCGCTGTCTCTCTCTCTCTTTCCCTATTTTTTTTTGGTTTTGTTTCTCAAGGTAGGGTTTCACACTAGCCCAGAGTAACCTGCAGTTCGCTACCTAGTCTGAGGGTGGCCTCAAACTTACAGTGATCTTCCTACCTCTGCATCCCTAGTGCTGGCATTAAAGGTGTGCATCACCACACCTCTCTAGGAATGATAGATTTTCAATAGACTTGAATTTGATAGTGAAATCATGAAACAAAATGTGATGAAACTAAGTTGGGTGAGATTAGAGACCTAAGAAGTAAAAGAAATTTTCAATTGTTTCCTCATATAACACACATACACAAGCTATAACATAGAATGAACACAATGGGTAAACATCCTATGCTTCAAATATAATTTGTAAGATCGAAACACTGATATCATTAGGATCAATGCATATGATAGATGTGTTTGGGAAAGCAAAGCAAATAAAATTGTCATATTTTATAAACTAAACACCTTGAGACTGAGAAAGTACCCTCAGAAGTTCCTTTCCCTGAAAGGATGGCTTTCTACAAAGCATGCTGTTTAATGGGACTATTGTCAGAGAAAAACGGGAGCCATCTCCTTAAAATTCCTTTTGTGGATGGAATGTTAGAAGGTCATAGATATGTTACTTAGAACTACTCAAAGAAAGATATGCAAAGTAAGCTCTAAGTAACACAGAATTAAAGAAACTACACTGGGATAAACTTGATGATAAAAGCCACTGAGGTTTGAACATTGGCTTAAGAAGGGAGCAGAGAAAGCAGTTCTAAAGACTAGGGAAGGTGAGCACAGCCTGCAGGGAATGAGCCTAAGCAATGGTACCAAACTGCCTGTATTTGCTGAAAAGAAAACTAATGAATTAAATTTAAAAAATAAAAATAAAATAAAATAAAATAAAAAAATAAAGACTGGGGAAGCAGAATGGTAATGCCTTCCTGCAATAGCGGCATTCACCAGCTGGGAAAATGATGCTAAGTCGGAGTACAATTCGCATGTACACTAAGACTCTGTCTCAAGAGGGTCAATGAGTTGTTGGAGCTGGGGAAGCTTTGCATAGCTTTATAATGGGAGCATATAAATAAAGATGTCACATACTAAAGGCAGTGCCCTGTTAATATGTGATACAATCTCTGATTCCTTCTAGACTGGCCATTTCCTCATATATCCAACCATAAGGGCAGACAGTGAGTGGCCTTTTGCATCATCTGAGGATAGCAGGTAGTCTCTAACAGAGAAAGTTACAGTTTTCAGCACTTTACTAATTCTTTTATGATAAAGATACATTTTTCACTCGCCACGGAAAGTTTAGAGGGGAGTGTTACTATTTCTAGCTCCATAATGTATAAACTTGCAAATAAATGAGAAAATTTAAGCAGCGATTCTAGCATTGATTGCTATCAAGAGAGCATTTTGCAAAACATAAATTCTGGCAAAACCTATTTTGCAACTTGTCATCTTTTGTAAATCACCATTTCTTTATAGAAAAAATAGAATTACATTGGAAATACAAAACAACAAAACATATTTTAACCTATCTAAATGTAGAAATAAATTGTGTTTTTCTATTTGAAGTAGATAAAATGATCATTTATCAATAATATAAGTTGTTTTGAGCTGAAGGACATTTAGACAAACTTTCTAAATAAGATTCTAAATAAGACTGCCATTGATCTGGACAGATCAAATGAATATGAATCATGCCTAAATATAGTCATTTATGCTTGGGAATGATTAAATACTTTTGGGTTGTGATTTATTTAGCTTACATACTTAGACACTTTACTTTGTAAACAGATGTGACTTCAATCTTAGTGGAATAATTTACCATCTCCTTCCACTTGCAAAGGGAATGTGAGGAACACTGATTTGATTCCACCCTACAGGGGAGCACTCCTATGAAAAAAAAAATAGCCATAAAAACATTATGTGTACTATTTGTTAATATACTATGTGTAAACCTGAAATAAGAAAGATACCAACACCTACCTTATATGATAATGTAATTCAAGTTTTTAAACAAAATTGTAGACATCTAGCTTATTTCTTCAAATTGGACTGATGTTTCAAAACAAATGATTGTGTGAAAATTTAAAGATGTGTTTTTTTCTAAAGTTTAATACTAAAGAGATCATTTTCTGTTTTATAAAGACAGAGAAAGAGAGAGGGGGACACAGAGAGAGAATGGGTGCACTAGGACCTCTAGCGACTGCAAACTAGTTCCAGTTGCATGGGCCACTTTGTGCGTCTGGCTTTACACGGGTACTAGGGAATCAAACCTGAGCCATGAGGCTTGGGATGCAAGTGCCTTAACTACTGAGCCATCTCTCCAGCCCCAAGAAATCGATTTTAATCACAACACTTTGTTATCTATAAAACACCCTTACTATAGTCTGGCTCAAGCACGATTTCTGGAATATCAGAGTTTGGCAAGCAACATCTATCCTGGGACTAAATGCGGGGTCCATCCTAAAGAATGACAGCTGACATGATTTCCTTGTTTCAAGGAGCCCAGGCAGACGCAGAAACTGAAGGGAAAGCCCCATGGATACATATGGAAATTCAACTAAGGCAAATGTGAAAATAATTCACAAGGGAGAGAAGGAAGAAAAATAAATTTAAAAATAGGGCCTGGAGAAATGCCATAGCAGTTCATTTACTTGTCTGCAAAGACAAAAGACTCAGGTTCCATTCCCCAGTACCCACGTAAAGCCAGATGAACACAATGGCACACGTACCTGCAGTTCATTTGCAACAGCTTGAAAGCCTGATGCACTGTCCTCTGTGTGTATCTCTCTCTCTCTCTCTCTCTCTCTCTCTCTCTTTCCCCCTGTCTCTTTATCTCCTTACAAATAAATAACTAAAAATATTTTTTTAAATGAAGTAAAGATAAATTACATGTAGCTGCAAGAAGACTTCAATGTTTTTGAACACCATAATAATTTTTTGTATATTTTTTGCTTGAGAACACACAAATCCTCTATTTTGTTAGCCTTAAATTCTCCTTTTAATTAGGCCACGGAAAGTAAAAGTGAAAGGAAAAAAGTCATTAGCCTTATCCTATCATTTATCAAGTTCTGTAACTCAGGAAACAGAAAAGCCACTAGGGTAATATGATTAAGCTGGGACTAGACATAAAATATAGAATTAGTAGTAAGGATTTATAACAAAGAACTTTCTTGTTTTTCCTCCACTGGAAAGAAAAGAGTGTGACCTCTGATGAAGACTTGAGGAACTTAGCTAGAAGAATGAAATAAAACTGGAGATCTTCCTGTGAAGCAAAACAAGAGGGACTCAGGAAGATTAATAATACGTGTTTTCTCTGAGTCAAATCCTAAAATTAAAGATAGCATATAAGACATGCAATAGAAGTGGGTTTTTTAAGGGAAAGAGAAGAGATCCACACAAGGTAGAAGTGGGGACAACAGAAGGGAAGGATTAACATAAGTCAAAAACATGATATACATGTAATGAAATGCTATAGTGAAGCCCACTGATTTGTACCATGAAGATCTAACTACCACTGGAGAAATTGTCATGGAGCCTAAACCTGCAGAAAATGAAGTCTAATTATTCTGACTGGCACATGTTAAGATGTTAGTACAAACCCATTTTGAGCTCCAGTATGTGAAAGATACTTGTTTCAGTTATTAAAAGAACCCACAATAAGGAATTAGATAAAATGTCTCTGAAACCTTCCACCCTCCCTCCCTTCCCTCTATTTATCTTTTTCTGCTACAAATTAGTCCAGCACATCATACATGTTAGACGATCACTTTCTACCTCAAAGCTACACTCCTGGATCTTTATTTTCTTAAGAGTGACTGAAACATGTGCAATGGTGCCATTCAAGTTAGAGGTTAGATTAGATAAGTGTTATTAAATTAGGGAGACTTTGATGGATGTTGCACCTTCTTTAGCCAAAAACTAGTGTCAAATTGGAGAGCACTATCTTTGTCTCCATGGGATTCAGTCCTGGTGGTCAGTTCCAGATATGGGTTCCTTTCACTGAGCAGATCTCTTACCCAATCAGAACACCCTTGATTATCCACAAGGTGGTGAGTCACCCTTGCACTTGTGAGTACTTCTTGCCAGGCTGCTTGCTCACACCATTGTTAGCTACTTTCCCCCAGAAGCTCATGTGGAGCTGTTTAGCACTAGACAGGCTGACTGTCTGGGGACCAGCTGTCTTTCGGATTCTAGCCAGGTCGCTCCCTGTTCTGTGTTGGCAGCATATGGTATACGCAGCAAAAAGATCTTACCTGTTACCTCAGGCAAGTAACCCAGTGCTTTGATAGAAGCCTGTCTTGTTTTAGGGGCCTTGTCAGTCTCTATTCAACAGCTCAGGGTGTGGAGCACTAATTTCTGGTACTGGGAGTTTCAAGTCAGAGCCGATTCTTTTTAAGGTTAGGCTCTATCCCACCCTCTCCAGTGCACTGTTTTTTGGATGCCCTCCCTGCATGCCTGTTGAAGGTTACATCTTTTAGTCTACCTTTAAGGATAAAGGTTTCAATGGTATCACTTCATTTTGGGCTTAGTGTTGTGTTTGTTTTCCCCTGACCTCCCCTTCCCCTTCCTGCAAACCCTTCCATCCCTATTACGTTGCCTGTCCAGTATGCCAGCTGCAGAAGTCAGTCTCAGCGGGGCTGGAGAACTCGAAGGGGATGTGTGGAGTCAACATTGTGAGGAAACGATGATTTGGACCCATGGTTCAGATGAAGCATGCTGGATGCAGAGCAAAGCTCTACTTCTTTATTTATACGTTATATTTTTGCAAGCAAGACATAAAAACATATGCATGTGGCTTCTGTTCTCTAAGAAATCTTGCACAATCTTCTCCTTGGTTTCCCCTGCTTCTGCTTAACTCATGAACCTCTTGCCCCATAGACATTCTGATAGCATCTTAAACAAGAAAGTCAAAGATTGTAAACTGGTTAATATCCTACACAGGCTCCTAGAAACTAGCCCAGAGCCCTGGCAGGCAGCTCTTGAAGTTCTAAGGTGATAGACATTTTTGACCTCAGAAAG
Source organism: Jaculus jaculus (assembly GCF_020740685.1). Taxonomy (NCBI): domain Eukaryota; kingdom Metazoa; phylum Chordata; class Mammalia; order Rodentia; family Dipodidae; genus Jaculus; species Jaculus jaculus. Next base: position 80,905,118 of record NC_059114.1, read on the forward strand.
GGCAGTGTTATCCACTCTCTACATAATATTACCTTGAGGACTGAATAACAGTACATTTCTTTATTTCTAATGCAATACTGACTGATTTAATTGTCTCTCTATGACCTTTCTTTGTTGCTCCATTTTACAGTTTGGCTCTGGCCTTGCAAGTCTCTCCAAAAATGGAAGTTTTTTTTTTTTTTAATTTAACTGTTTTCCTGACTTTCTAGGCCATCCTTACTCCATTAACGTATGTCCCTGTATATGGTAAAGAATGATCTATCCAACAAGTGTTTTGCATTGCTGTCTTTCCTTTAGGAGTCCAACAAAGTCTGTTGTTAATTCTGAAAGTTACATATTCTGTTTGACTTCCTTGTGTGTGCCCAACTTGATTATTTGAAACATGTTCACTTTTGCTCCATAGCATGCCAGGCTCCTTTTATAATAAGTCATCTGTAGGTTCATGAAATGTTCCCATTAATTATTGTAATCATAAGTAATGTTTCTTGGGAACAACTGGTAAGGCATGTAGCAATGCGAGGAACATGTCTCATTAGGTGAAATATACATTCGTGGTGTTGAGAAACTTTGCTCAGGGCTGGAAAGATGACACAGCTGTTAAGATGCTTGCCTGTGAAGCCTCAGGACCTCAGTTCAAGCCTCAATTCTCCAGTACCCACATCAGCCAGGTGTACAAGGTGGCACATGTATCTGGAGTTAACTTGTGTGGCTGGAGGCCCTGGTGCATCTGTTCTTTCTCTGTATGTGTTGTTCTCAAATAAATAAATAAAAATTTAATTTTTTTTAAAACCTTAAGAATAAATTTTAAAAAGTTATTTAATAAAAGAAACTTTGTTCATTCAAACTAGTCATAGTTTCAGGATCCATAATCTGATTAGATATTATAGCCTAAGAAATTTCTGTAGAAACATGCTTTTCCTGTTTAATCATTGGTGAGTGTATAAACACAACTGAAGTGGATTCTCCTACTACAACTGAGAAGGGGAAAATGAAAGCAAAATAAGCAATAATAAACTTACAATAATTCCACAAATTCCAAGGAAAAGATAACATTAGCGCAAACTGTCGGACAACAGGCACTCCATGAGGTTGCTGAAAGACTTCGTGGCCCTTCCAAAAAAAGTCTCAGATGCCACAGTCCTACGGAATGGTGTCCCATCAGCCTCACACTCCAGAACAGACCGTTGCTGCTGTTTGGCCACCACCAGCCAACAACTTAAGCTGACCCCCGTTAGGAACTGCAGGTGAGTGAGAACATGCAGTTTGTCTTTCTGTGATTGTGTGTGTTCACTGAGTATGATCTGTTCTAAGTCCATCCATTTTCCTACAAATTTAATTGTAATGTTTCTTACTGCTGAATAGAACTCCATTGTGTATATGCACCACAACTTTGTTATCCATTCGTACAATGGTGGGCACCTGGTATGACTCCAGGTCTTAGCTGTTATGGATTGAGTAGCTCTAAGCTTAGTTGAGCAAATATCTCTGCAGTGAAACATGGAGCGTTTAGGGTATATGAACAATAAGGGAATAACTGAGTCCGTTGACAGTACTATATTCATTTTATCAAGGAATCTCCATATTGATTTACATTGTGTGTCTACAAGTTTACATTCCCACCAGGAGTGAATGAGAGCACCTTGTTCCCCATGTCCATACCAACATTTGTGGTCATTGATTTCTTTCTTTTTTTTTTTTTTCTATGTGAGCAAACTGACTGTCTCTCTCTCTCTCTCTCTCTCTCTCTCTCTCTCTCTCTCTCTCTCTATATATATATATATATATATATATATACATATATATATATACGTGTGTGTTTATTTATTTATTTATTTATTTAATTTTTTCTTTTCTTTTTTCTCATTGACAACTTCCATGATTATAAGTTTATGGGGGACACCTGAATCAAACCACTACATTCTTCCCCTGGCCCCCATAAACTGATATCCATACATGATGTAAAATGCAGTGCATTCATCCAACTTTAAAAGTACCCATAGTTTTTATCAATTCAGTCATATTCATATATACCCATAGTCCAAGGTCTTTTAACTGAGCCATAATACAACCCCCCACCCCCCAAAAAAATCCATAATAGCAACACTGCAAAAGATGGCACTGGGCATAACAAAAAAATACTCAAGTGATACATGATCTAAAACAAGCAGGGTAAATATCAAACTCAGTAGCACCAAGTCCAACAACTCTAGTCAGTGACAAATCTCCAAGTCTGATCATCTTAACCAGCAATAAGTCTCTGATATTCCAATTCCGCCCCTCCAGCTAGCCTTCTCACAGTCCTGTAAAACTTCATCTGGGCAGGCAGCTCTCCTTAGCAGCCATCTCATGGTCCCAGCATCTCCATTGGGTCTCCACTGCAATCCAAGGTTCATCCTCATGGCCCCATGGGGACTCCATGCAGGCATCTAGCAAACCTGCTTCACACTGCCCATGGACATTTCCAAAACACAAGACCACATTGCAAACTCAATGACCCTCTCTTTCCTGCATTTCTTATACTCCACAATACCAGGTAGAATGCCAATTTGTTAATCCAGGGGGGAATAAAGCAGACTTTGAAGAAAAGGACACTCCTTAAGCACTCAGGCCCTTCAAAAGAGTCTACATTCTTCATGTTGCCCCAGTGCAGGTCAGCTGACCCAATCTCAAAGGTTTTGTCTCTCAATTGCAGCTGAACAGGCAACAGTTCTCTCAAAGGTTTTTCTTTCTGTGCCATGTCCCTCTGCTCACACCAGATCATTTCTACACAAAACAACCCTGCACAAGTTCTGAGGGCATGGGCATAACATCAAACTTCACACACAAACTGATAGCCCAGTCCAGGCAAAGCTCTTTCTCACCCTCATAAGCCAAACCCCACAGTCCATAGTTCTTTCTGCATTCAGGTCTTCCAACTTTGACCAGAATAGTCCATCAAGCTGTACTTGCAGCACTGCAAGGCATGTCTGAGGCCAAGGTTTCAAATCCTTTCACATTCTTCTTGAAAATAAGCTCAAAAAGACCAAAGCCACAGTCAGGTGTCTAGCAGCAATCCCACTCCTCGGTACCATTTTACTTTTTGCATCTATGTTCATGAGGGAGATTGGTCTGTAATTTTATTTTGTTGTTGTTGTTTTATCTTTGCCTGGTTTTGGTATCAGGGGGATGCTGGCTTCTTAGAAGGAGTTTGAAAGGATTTCTTCTTTTTCTATTTTAAGGAAAAGTTTAAGAAGCATTGGTGTTAGCTCTTCTATGAAGGTCTGGTAAAATTCACCAGAGAATCCATCTGGGCCTGGATGTTTTTAATTGGGAAACTCTTTATAACTGCTTGGATTTCCATACTTGTTATAAGTCTGTTTAAGTGGTTAATCTCATCTTGATTTAATTTAGGCAGGTCATATGAATCAAGGAAATCATTTCTTTCAGAGTTTCAAGCTTAGTGGAGTATATATTCTTATAATATGCCCTTATGATTTAAAAAAAAAAATTCTGGTATCTGTTGTGATGGTGCCTTTTTATCTCTAATTTTATTGATTTGTGTCTCTTATCTCTTTCTCTTTAAAATATTTTATTATTTATTTATTTTACAGAAAGAAAAGAAGAGGAAGAGACAGAGAGAGAATGGACGTGCCAGGGCCTCCAACCACTGCAAACTCCAGATGTGTGTGCCCCCTTGTGCATCTGGCTAATGTGGGTCTTAGAGAATCAAGCCTTAGTCCTTTGGCTTTGCAAGCAAGCTCCTTAACTGGTAAGCCATCCCGCCATGCCTTCCTTCTTTCATTTGATCAGATATGCTAAAGTTTATCAATCTGTTTATCCTTTCAAAGAAACAACTCTTTGTTTCATTGATTCTTTTGATTTTTTTTTGTTTGTTTGTTTGTTTGCTCTTTTGGTTTCTATTTCATTAATTTCTGACCTAATCTTTATTATTTCTTCCTATCTACTGGTTTTTGGTTTGCCTTGTTCTTTTTCCAAGGCTTTAAGGTGAAGCATAAAGTTGTTTACTTGCAACCTCTCTAATTTCTTAATATAGGCACTTAAAGCTATAAATTTCCTTCTTAGGACTGCCTTCATTATGTTCCAAAGGTTTTGGTATGTTGTGTTCTCATTATTGTCTGAGTCTATGAACTTTTTAAAAATTTCCTTCTTCATTTCTTCATTGACCCATTCATCATTTAGTAGTGTACTGTTTAGTTTACATGATTTTGTATATGCTCTTTAACTTTTCTTGCTATTGAGTTTTAGTTTGATTGCAATGCTATCAGATAAACTTCAAGGAATTATTTCAATTTTCCTCTATCTGTTAGGATTTGTTTTGTGTCCTAATATATGGCTTATTTTAGAGAATGTTCCACATGCTCCTCAAAAGTGTGTATTCTGAAGCATATGAATGAAATGTCCTGTATATATCTGTTAGGTCCACTTGTTCTATGACCTCATTTAACCCAGATGCATCTCTATTTATTTTTTGCTGGGATGACCTGTCAATTGATAAGAGTGTTGAAATCACCCACTACAACTGTGTTTGGTGTTATCTGTGACCTTAGTTCTAATAGTGTGGGTTTGATGAAGTTGGGAGCCCCATGTTAGGTGCATATATGTTTAGAATTGTAATGTCCTCCTGCTGCAGTGTGTCTTTAATCAATATAAAGTGACCTTCCTTGTCTTTCCTAACAATGTTGGTCTGAAGTCCACCCTGTCAGAATTAGGATAGCAACCCCTGCTAGCTTTCTAGGCCCATTTGCTTGAAACACCATTTTCCAACCTTTCACCCTAAGATAGTGTCCATCCTTTGTAGAATGGTGAGTTTCTTAGAGGCAACAAATTGAAGGATCCTGTCTTGTAATCCATCCTGAAAACCTATGTCTTTTGGTTGGGGCATTGAGGCCATTGATAGTAAGAGTTATTATTGAAAGTTGTGTATTTATTTTTGCCATTTTTCTTGTTTTGTAATTCTTCCAGTTTTACTTTTGTTTTTGTGTATTAACTAATGTATGAGTATGCTTTTCTTCCAGGTTCCTTATATGTGTGCTTTCTTTTTCTTCAGCATGGAGGATCTTTTCAAGTATTTTCTGTAGAGCTGGTTTTGCCTTCAAATATTCCTTTAGCATGCTCTTGTTGTGGAATGTCCTTATTTATTCATCTATTTGCAGGATAATGTAACCTTGGTTGACAGTTGTTATTTTTCAGAACTTGAAATACATCATTCCAAGCCCTTCTGGCCTTAACAGTTTGCACTGAGTAATCTGCTGTGATCCTGATCTGCTTGCCTTTGTATGTGACTTGACTTTTGTCTATAACTGCTTTCAATATATTTTCTTTGGATTGTATGTTTGATAGTTTAATTATAATATGGCAAGGAGAGGTTATTTCTAGGTTTCCTCTGTTTAGTGTTCTAAAGGATTATTGTATCTGCATTGACATCTCTTTCCTAATTTGGGGGATGTTTTTGTCTCTGATTTTGTTGAAAACACGTACTATGCCTTTGGTTTGAAATTCTTCTCCTTTTTCTATGCCCTAAATTCTTATGTTTGATCTTTTCATAGTGTCCCAAATATCTTAAAATTCCCATTCATACTTTTCTATTAGTTTGTCTTTCTCTTTGTTGGACTGTATCAGATCTGCTGCCTGATCTTCCTTGACTCTTTTCATGACGTCTGTTTCCTTCTACAAATTAGATGTTTCTCACTGCATAATATTATTTGTAAACTAAAAAGAACACAAATGTTTCTACATTACTCTACCAAAATTTTACATACATTATTTTGGTATTTACAACAATCTTGAAAGTTATTGTATGTTTAATTTTACCAAAATTTCAAAACCAGGCAGTCAAGTTCAGCTTTCAAATTTATTTGTAAATCCCATTAGCAGTTTATTTTTCTAACATCTATTTATTTATTTATAAAAATTTTTATTTATTTGAGAGTGACGGACAGAGAGGCAGGCAGAGAGAGAGAGACAGAGAGAGAGAATGGGCATGCCAGGGCCTCCAGCCACTGCAAATGAACTCCAGATATGTGCTCCCCCTTGGGTGTCTGGCTTACGTGGGTCCTGGGGAATCAAGCCTCGAACCGGGGTCCTTAGGTGGAACTGCTAAGCCATCTCTCCAGCCCCTTCTAACATCTATTTATGATGTGACTATACAGATGAGGGCACATGCCATAGATATTTATTGTGCCTCCATGTTAACATATTTTCCCACTTTGAAAACCTACTATCAATTGCTTTCTATCGAATGGCACCTGAATGCAGAGACTGAGAAGAGCAATCGTTTATTTACACTCCCAAATACACAGATCAGCATAAATGAACATTAGGAAACAGGTCCATGAACAACTCCAAAGGCACAGGTGGGTTCATTTATATGCTTATTAATCAGCTCTTAGAATTACATTAGATGGCTGTTTAGTTTGAATGGAAAATATTGTGAAAGAAGAAACAAACATGACAAACATAATACTCAAAGAATATAACATACAGTCTTTCATTGTGACAATTAAGACAGTTTAATTATTAAATGACTCATATCAATGAACCAATGATATTTCTGTTATCTAGGTAAATTTAACTGAATCCTATATTAAGATTCATGTTTTGTATAAACATTCAAATAAAATATCCTGTAGGGCTGAGATCCGTCTTAGCAACTAAAGTTGCTTGCTTGCAAACCCTGCCAGCTTGGATTCATAAGGCTACTACTCCCATAAAGACAGATCCACAAAGTGGCACCCGCATTCCAGAGTTCTTTCACAGTGGCAAGAGGTCTTGGTGCATCCAGTCTCATTCCTCTTCTCCATCTTTCTCTTTGTCCCTCTGTCTCTGTCTCTCTCTTCCTCTCAAGTAAACAGAATATTAAAAAGAAAATAATCTCAAGTTCTTCCTCTTTAAAAAAAAACTGTAAATGTGTTATGGAAAAATTAAGACTAGATATTATATATATGATTTTAATATAAAATAACATTAATATTTTTAAAATTGACAAAGTCTGAAACATCTGAACTTTTATAAATTTCACTACCATGTGTAATAAAGTTTATATGACTTTGAAACTTCACCTCTAAAGTGCTTTACATGATGAGGAAGAAAATATTCCTAAAACCTATTACACAACTCATTGCCTTACATCTAACATGACATTTATAAACCAATTCAAATGAAGTGTTACTATTATAAAAATTTCATTTTGATATCTAACCAGGTAAAAAGTCATTTTAATCATAGAGTCTGTTTCCCATTTCAAAAAAATCCTATAATATTAATCTATTAACAATTTAAGTGTCTAATATTTGATTCACATACTAAAGTTTACACACAGTTGGTAGCAATTATATTCTAAATGATTAAAAGTATAGAATAGATACAAGAAGTCCAAAGCCATATATAAACATGAGTGTGTTTCAGCAAACACTAATAAATGCATATCACTGTTCAACACAGAAGTGTTAGTCATTTGTCTAAAGAGCAGCCAGGCTCTTCCTTTATATGGATGCTATTAAATATGATTTTTTTTCAGTTGAAGAGATTTGCTTCTTTTATTACCAAGCTCATATTATGTGTCATTATTTTATATTCTGATACATGATTCTCTCAGATTAAGTTTCAGTAGCAATTTAAAATAACTAATAAACTCTAGAGCAAATTACTATTAAAGAAAAAAAGAGGAAGATGTTGTCATTTGATGCTGAATTTAATTTAAAGAATCCATTTATTCAGCAGAAATTATTTACAGAGTAGTGCTTTTCTTTATGTCAAAAGTAATTTTTATCATGTTGGTTCAGTAGCCATTCAGCTTTTCTTAGGACACTCATTTTCCTAACATAGTTTTTAATGCAGATGATATTACAAAATCATATTAAATTTTTTGGTTAAAAGTTATTTTGTATTCTATGTCCAATCAACTCTAACTCAGTCATGACTCAATTAATAATCAATATTTTTTAATTGATGTTGCATATGAAATTAAACATTTCAATGAAATTTATGCATTAGAAATGGCTTCTCCTATCAAAATTTTGCTTATAAATTAATACACATGAACCTGATTCCATTAGATGTCACAGGAAAGTTATAAACTATACTATTAAATAATAGCATGGATTTTGTTTCCATAATCTATCAGAAATCTTTCTTTAATAAGGCTAGATTAATTGTAGACCAGAAAAACTCACATAAAGCAATTACTTTTATTAAAATGTTGAACTATCAATCAGTTGACATGTTGCAAAAAGATTATATTTAATAGTGGTAAGATTATACTGGTCAGAAAATACTTCTCAATGAGAACAAAGTGGATATATTAACATAGCTGCCTAAGTGAAAAGGCAAAGTATCAGGACAATTAAGCATCAGTAATACATTTTAGCCAAGAAATGCCATAATTTATATGAAGGCATGTGGCATACAAACTCTAGAATGCTTTCCCTGAAACCCAAGCTGGAGTGTTGATGCCCTTCTGTGGTCTGCTTCCTGTTAGTGAGGTGGGACCTCAGATGCTTCTAATCCACATAACTTATGAGAGAGGATGCAGGTGAATATAGAGTAAATCCTTTGATTGAAGATACATAAATGTATTTCACCCTAGATTACTAGAAGTTTCTTTATTTTACTTGTTGGCTTTAAAGAATCACACTGCTATGCTATGGAATGCCTGATCAAAAGAACCAATCACACGGAGCTCAAAGATGTTTCCTGAAACTACTCAATTGAAAACTCAAGTTCCTCATTTAAGCACTGTGCAAGGAACTGCATGCTGCCAATGACCCTGTGAGTCTGGAGGCCGATCAATCCCCCACTAACTCCAGCTGCAACTCTGGTTAATATTTACAATCAGGCTGTGAGGCATCGAAGCAGAGGCCTGAGCTAAGCTGAACTCTAACCTCTGAGTCACATGAAAGTGTATTGTATAAAACCAGTAGCAACGTGGTATATTATATGAGACAACTAATATAGTAACTATGTATTTGGTTAATATATAGTGGTGCCAAAATTATGATAGATCAGAAAAAGGAAGCATTGATTGTTTTCTTAAACTTTGAAGAGAGTGAAAGGCTATATTATTTGAACTCTTTGCTAGCAGCAGTAATTGTGTAGAGAATGTGCTTTTTATTTTCTACAGAAGATACAAGGATAAAATAATGGAAGCTTTCACATGAAGTCACTAAAGGAGGTCAGAATTTAGGAAAGTATTTCAGAGGCTTGTAAAGGAAGTGATGGATAAGCTATACTACACTATGGGCAACAAGGACAGTAAGTCAGATGAAATCAGTTGTCACTGTACAATATAGAACTTGTTGTATAATTAGAAAAATGAATAAAACTGAAATCATAAAACCTATCCTAAATATTTTCCTTTATGTTTTGATACTTATATAAAAGAGAGACAGATAAAATAGAAGAAAATGTCATTGATCTGTCAGGAGGAACATCTGGAAGTAGAATTTGCAGTGTTATTTTTAAAATGTTAAATTTGAAAAAAAACAAATAGAGCATATTGAATCTCACTACATGAAAGAGTACTTAAAATATATACGACTTAAAGTGACAGACACGTAATTAAACATGAAGGTAAATATGACACTGATATACCAAGATACAATATTCAAAAATATGTCACAAGAGAGCCAGAAAGGACTGGGTTCAGTATATGAACATATGGAAAATAATAAAGCATTCACTAGCTAAACAAAAATGTATTTCCCATGTTCTTAAAATAAGTATATATTTACTAAACATGCACAACCTACATTTATATTGAACATTTAATTAAAATTTGAATTATAATATTATTTTATAAATCACATTTTTGCATTATACTTAAAATATGCACCTTGATATCTTTTTTATAATTATTTTATTGACAACTTCCATAATTGTGAACAATATCCCATGGCAATTCCCTCCCTCCCTCCTCTCCTCTTTGAAACTCTACTTTAGCTTTAAACAGCATTTATAGGTTGAATTATATCACACACCAGAAATAATTTATTTATCAAATTCCTAACCTCTAGTACCTGAGGATGACTATATTTGGAGTCACTGTTTATGAAGAGGAAGTTTAGGTGAAATGAAGACAAAACGGTGGCTTTCGTAGGAGCAGAAAGAAGGAGACCATGAGCACACACTGGAGCGGCACAAGAATCGCTAAGGATGAAACCAACCCTACGGACAACTTGAACCTAGATGTCCAGCTTTCAGAACCACCCGAGGACATATGTTACTGAACCAGTCTGTGATCCTTGGTTGTGGACAACCTCAAAAAAAAAAAATATTAAAATACATCCAACATTTAATGATTGTACTAAGCCATGTGCAAAACTATTGTCTTGATGAGCACATGTACATGTGCAATAACCCCATGCAATAGCATTGTCTTGAACACACCCAACTACACAGGAACCTAGTGTAGCTGTGATTGGTTTCTGGAGAGTCTCTCTCATTGCTGGGCTCTTGCTTAGCCTGTGTGCAAGGCACCGAGCTCAGTACCTAGCCACAGTGAAAGTAATATCATGTGTCATCATGTGATAAATGAGAAATCAGGGAAAATACTTCCAAAATACTGCATAAAAATCATTAACACGGGGCTGGAAAGATCGCTCAGCAGTTAAGAGCACTTCCTGTGTGAGCATGACAGCCCAAGGTGGCCCAAGTGACGCTCAAGTTTGATCCACAAGACCTACATAACAAGCTGGGCATGTCCATAGTTGCAATCTGAATACACAGGGCGACACCCAAGAATTACCAGAGCTCTGAGGATCATTAAGAGATGAAGTGGACACAAGACATTCTGCTCCAGCTACTGAAGACCAGCAGTCACACAGCAGGCAAATCAAGATACCACATGGCCAAATACACACACATATACTATGAACACACCACATTAAACACATGCACCCACACATACACACGCCCAAACTTAAGTTGTAGATCTGCTACATAAGATCAGTTGTCAATGATGAAGTCATCATGAAGAGTATCTGGGGATCACTTCAATGAGGACTATACAAGTGCCAAACTCAAGAACACGAAGCAGCATGCTTATCACTAGAGATGGGATAGAAAGGGAAGGTGGAGAATTGTTGCTCAGAGGGTGTAATGTGACTGTGATGAAGGATGAACGAGTTCTGAAGATTTTGTGGTACAGGGTTCTGTTTATAATTAACATGAATCACATGCTTAGAATGCGCACAAGTAGGAGATCCCATGCTAATTTTCTTTACGTTAAAAACTTAGCATCGAGGACCAATGAGTATGCAGGAATACACGCATCAGAAACATAGTGTTTTGGCTATTCCCATGCTGCATTTTCTAGATTCCTCCTTCCTCTGCTTCACAACCTATAAGAATGGTGAGGATTTAAATGTGAAAGAATCATTTCAGAGTATTACCAAATTATTCTGGTTTCTGAACTGTAAGTGGGCATAAAATTGGCTTCTGTGTTAAATAACAACACCTTGAATGCTTAAAAAAAAGTCTCAAATGAATTATTTCTGCATACACTTAATTAATTTGCTGGTGTAATAATTGTCAACATAAGCTCTGTGAGGACATGAATTTGTATAAAGATTTGAACAAAATAAAATTAGCACAATTTTTCTTTCTTTATATAAATTAACATGCTAGTAACTATATGATGGATGTAACTATTCTACAGTGTAAGTATCCAGCAATATTCCAAAGTATAGGAAAACTGTTCTTTGCACATATGAAAGCTATCTCCACTTACATGCTGCCTATTCAGCAGCGTGTACTCTGAATCCATGATCACCATCAATGTGGGGACACTGTATTATGTTAGCCACAGCTAATCTCCAAGAATCTGTTTGTTTGTTTCTATTGTGTGTGCTTTTGCATAATGCTCTATGGACTACCCAATAGAGAAGTGAGAAACTGTTATAGATGAGATAATGCTCCAGGAGTATCAAAAAATATATGGTAGATAAGATCAATTATAGATTTTTTGAAATTTTTACAATAGACTTTTATAAAGTTATCGTGGTTGAATATGTTTACCTTTTAGGAATATTTATGCATGCCTTGTGCATTGTGTATGAGAGCGTGTGAGGCAATCAGGGATCAACTCTCAAGCATCTATGTTCTACTTTCTTTGAGAATGAGTGCCTTATTGCTTCAAACATGCTGCCACATGGCAAACTATCAGATTTGCTAATTTCAGATTGTCCTGGTTGTGTCTCCTATTGTTGTGGACACCTCTGGAGATCACAGACGCATGAGCTGCTCTGCACGTGGTTTAGAAAGGGTGTTGGGGAACTGAACACAGCATGGGAAAGCTCCCTTTATCACCGACCCATCTCTACAGCCCCTGAATGTGTTTTCCTAAGAGTAACTTAAACAGTATCCCATTCTAACTTGAAGGGGTTTAGGACACTATGTTCTCCTTTCCATTAAAAATAATCAAAGCTCGGGCTGGAGAGATGGCTTAGCAGTTAAGCACTTGCCTGTGAAGCCTAAGGACCCCAGTTCGAGGCTCGGTTCCCCAGGTCCCACGTTAGCCAGATGCACAAGGGGGCGCATGCATCTGGAGTTCGTTTGCAGTGGCTGGAAGCCCTGGCGCGCCCATTCTCTCTCTCTCCCTCTATCTGTCTTTCTCTCTGTGTCTGTCGCTCTCAAATAAATAAATAAATTTAAAAAAATTAAAAAAAATAATCAAAGCTCTTCTTTTATGCAACTTATCAAACTTTGAATTATATGGCGTATTTTGACACAGAAGAGTCTGATTTTGGTTCCATATATAACTGTCTTGCTGTTAAGTTTCTTAAGGAGAACGATTGCTTTCAAAAAAAAAAAAAATCAGTTTCAGCACACGTGATGAAATTTACCTTTCTAAAGATAATCCTAAGAACATATTTCCCAACTGATGTATTTGTCTGTTAATCACTGTGGATGGCAGATAGGAATTCACAACACGGGTACTTGAAAGAATCTGATGAGATGAATGATAGAAATGTCTTCAAAAATAACTCCTGTGGATTCTGATTAGAACAAATTATCTATTACCTATATTTAAATCTGTGAATGTAAAAATCCATCAGTCTAGTATCTTATCTTTATGAGCAACAACACATCTTTCTAAATTAAGTGCATAAATGCCTTCAAAGCACTTTAGAAAAAAAAGTTTTCTGGCACTCAATGCATGTATATTTTAATCCTACTTTAGAAGTACTAATCTAAATCTTAAATATATATTAACTTTTAGCAGCCATTTAAAATATTAAAACACTAGTTCTTAGTTTTAAAAGAAGATGGGCTGCTTTAATTTCTTATGGTTAGTTTCAGTGGCAACAGCATTATATTGTGGCTCTTAGAAATGAAATGTTCAATGTATTAATGTATGACTAATGAATAGTATTAAGAAAAAATTAGTTACCTTGCACTTTGCATCTTTAAATAGAGACAACAAAATAATACCTTCATAAGAATTGTGGGAGACACAAAATAGCTGGCAAGTCAGGCATATAAGAAAGACTAACACAGTGTTCAATATTCATTAACGTTATGACAGGTAACACATCCTTGATCAGTACATGACTTTATCTCAGAGGCTTATAATCCTCCTTCAGATCTATTAAGTTTGCCTTATAGTAAAGTAAGTCTCTCTAATCATAATGCTGCCCTTCCCATATTAACTGGTAAGAAATAATAACCCGGCAGTGAAAGCAAGTTGAGTATATGAGTTCATGATCCCTGTTGAAAAGCTATGTTTGTGGGCAGCTGTGCTCCTTCTGTGACTGCCAGACATTTGGGTGTTCTTTCCACTGAACACCATGTTGTCCACTGTCACCCTTCACAGTACAATCCTTCCACACTTTGGAATAAAGTGGAAAAACATGCACAAATCTACCCTGTGGATTGCTGACCCATTCGCGTGCTTGTCTTTGGCCAACTGAATGAGATGATTTTGTGCTGAATCTCAATGAAGCTTTAAGAGGAGCTATGGGATGTCTTTCCTTCTGAATGCTCTCCTCAGCTCCACGGTGCTAGGACAAGCATCCAACCAGAAACAGTTTTAAGAGAAAGGGGTTTATTTCAGGCTTACACATCCATGGGCAGTTCCATCAGTGGCAGAAGGACCTGGCTTCCTTGCATAGATCCAGGCAGAGGGAAGCCCACAAACAATTATCACCACAAGCAAGCACTAACTTCCAGAGTTCAAATTGCTCTTGCCACACTCTTTTGCAATGAGATCCACCCACAAACACACCTTAGAGGTGAACTCCAGGATCTGCCCCAGTGACATCTCTTCCTGCCCAACTGCCTGGGACCCTATATTTATACTATCACACACAAACTACCACAATAAACTTCCTCTGGAAAGGAGAGTACTCTCAGATAGCAGCAGTTCTTCAGGCCACAGTCCTAGAATGAAAACAAAATAGTAGAAGCCTGAAATAACACCAACACATGGAGTTCATCTGAGACCCTAAAACCACTGTTCCTATTAGAAAATGTTATCGTTCTTTGCTTCCTTCCTTCCTTCCTTCCTTCCTTCCTTCCTTCCTTCCTTCCTTCCTTCCTTCCTTCCTTCCTTCCTTCCTTCCTTCCTTCCTTCCTTCCTCCTTCCTTCCTTCCTTCCTTCCTTCCTTCCTTCCTTCCTTCCTTCCTATCTTTCTTCCTTTTTTTTTTTTTTTTGAAGCAAGCCCAAAAGACTTCTTCTTTTAGAGAGAGAGAGAAAGAGAATTGGTGTGTCAGGACCTCCAGCCACTGCAATCAAACTCCAGACATGTGTGCCTCGTTGGGTGCATGTGCGACCTGGAATGCTTGGCTCACTGTGTGTCTTGCTTATGTGGTACCTGGAAAGTGGAACATGAGGCTTCTCATGCAAGCGCCTTAACAGCTAAGCTATCTCTCCAGCCCTATTTTCTTTTATTAATAAATATTTTATTTATTTATTTGTATGAAGAGACATAGAGAGAGAGAGGGAGAGAAAGAGAGAGAGAGAGAGAATAGAAAGAAGACTGAATAGCAGGCCAGGGTCTCTAGTGACTGCAGATGAACTGCAGAAGCATGAGCCCCCTTGCTACTTGGCTTTTTGTGGTATTAGGGAAACTGAACCCAGGTTGTTAGACTTTCCAGGCAAAAGCTGAGCCATCTCTCAAGTCCAGGAAATGTTATTTTTATGAGCAACCATATTAGGCATTATTTGTTGCCATAGAAAAAAGATGACTCATTTATATGGTAAAGACATTTATATAAAAGAAGTACTGTTTCTTTTCTCTACCTTCTGGAGAAAACAAAAGTAAATCATTTAATAGTCACTAATATTAATTTTGATTGTCAGAATGCTAAATATAGTAAAATTTATTAAAATAAAATATATTTGTCATATAATGAGCATTGTAATGCCATTTATTGACTTTCAATGCATGTAAATATTTTTACGTATGTTTTTATCAGGGCCACAGTGCCCAGTGATGTGATTAAACATTTTTTTCTACAAGCTTTTGAAAAGCTACATTGGGATGTGATTAAATCTTAAATCTGTGGATTTTGTGCAGAGATGGATTTTCTGCTTAGAGCTGCTGGTGGAGGGGGATTTATCCCATCAGCTGTAAGTGTGAGTAGAAATAAATACTGTCTTTTGTTAGGTTAGAATTAATTGTAACAGCCAGTTGCTTCCCAGATACTCTCTGTATGTCCAACATACCAACCTACCCTCTAGGTGTGAGAGTTGCCTGGCTTGCGGTCACATGGACCAAATACTTAGAATGAATGGCTGAGCAAGTACAGCTTCTGAATTGTGTGTCCATGAGCACACTGGAGGATTCTGGTGGAGAAGTCGCTCTGAGACAGTCATAAGGTGAGTTTCCCACATTGCTTTTGGAGAATATGGAATGAGATTTCAAATGCAATTAAGTTTAAAGTTGCTAATGTACCTATCTGAGTCATAAGGACTGCATTGATCATCCGAATTATGTTGTGACAATAGGTATGCAAATTATCATTATTGCTTATTACTAACCAAACCCTTATAAGGGCCTGAGTCTTATATCTGTTACTTTTGAATATTGATGTCCAACAGATAAGCCTAATGAACATTTCCCATTGCTCCTAATGTTACTGTCAAGGTAAGGTTAAAATAATAATAATAATAATAATAATAATGAGCTCAGAGATATGAATTCCTAATGCAACACTAAGTAAATGTCCTCAATGCATTAGCTTCTGCCTGAGGAAAGATGATTACTTCCATAGTCACAAAGCTGATATAGCTAAATCCAGAATCTCACACAAACTTTCTCTGGCACATTGCATTTCCAGACTCATGGAGTATCCATGTTAGGGTCTGAGCATGGACTGGGAAAAAGTGGGATCCTGAACTCTGGAATGGGGACATGTGGAGGGACACACTGAAACAGGGACAAAGCACAGGAGTGGCGAGAACTTCTTGGCCTGCACACATCTTCTCCACGTCTCGGTGAGATCATCCCTCCTGAGGAAATTCCGGTGACCTCTTCTGGGGAAGTGACAGTCGCTCCTGGAAAGATTACCTTCTCAATACTGGGAAAAGACCTCCTAACCAGCCGGAGTTTGTGGAAGGAAAATGTTTATTTTGGCTTATAGTTTCAAGGGAAAGTTTCACCAATATAGAGAAAGCACAGCAAGAACAGACTGCCAAGCAGATGTCACATGTCCACATTAGTGGGATAAAATTACTCTCACTACTGGGCTTGGAAATGGGCTTTACTATCTGATATCACACCCACTAGTGATGGACCTCTTCTGGTAAGGCTCCACCTCCCAAAAGCCCTACAACCTCTCCAAATTGCCATCAACTGGAGAGTCCTTATGAGGATTAATCACAATCACTTCAGGATGCCGGGGACATTTTGCATTCAAACCACCACATTCTGTCCCTAGCCCCCATAGATTTCTGACCATCTCATGATGCAAAATGTATACAGTCTAACTTTCAAAAATTTTGTTGTTGTTGTTTTTCAAGGTAGGGTCTCACTCTAGCCTAAGCTGACCTGGAACTCACTATGTAATCTCAGGAGTGGCCTTGAACTCACAGCAATCTTCCTACCTCTACCTCCCAAATTCTGGGACTAAAGGTATGAGCCACTATGCCTGGCAAAACTTTAAAACTTCTTAAAGTCCACCTGAGACTCAACATAGTCTACTAAGTGTGAGCCCATGAAAAACAACAACAACAAAAATTTCATGCTCTAACACATAATGATAGAGGACCTACATGTGCATTCCAAAAAGGAGGAATAAGAGCATAGCAAGGAAGGGTTGAATGTAAGATCAAAATCAAGCAGGGAAAAAATGTCCTGTGTCACCATGCCTGGAACCTATGACTTACGATGAAATCCTCTGAAAGGATTGGGCAATTCTGTCCCTCCAGCTACGCTGAGTGCATAACTGGGCAGAATACATCCCCAGCCAGCAGCTGTCCTTGGCAGTTCCATAATCCTGGCCTCAACAACATTTTGCTGTCTCCACTATAACCTAAGTTTTTTCTTTACAGTTTTACACAATGTCTTCAAAGGGACTCCGTGTAGGGACATCAACACTGCCTGATACTGTCCAGCCTAAAAGGCCATTTCCACAAGCATGATGCAATTCAATGACCCACTGTATCCTGCACTTGTCATACTTCTAAAACCAGTACCAGGTGGGGCCACTGTCAAAGTTGTCTTCAAGGAGAAAGTAACTCATTCACTATTATTCCCCTGTGTTTCCTCTTTTCAAAAGAATCACATTCCTCCTATTGTGCATGAGCAGAGCAGCTGCCCATCTCCAGTAATGGTAATCTCTCATCAGACTGTAGCTGAAACAGCTGATGCAGTCTCTGGCTCTGGACTAAAAGTTGTCCACACCTCCTTCTGTTCCAGACTTTACCTCTTTCATATCATGTGTCCTATATTTTTGTCCACTCAACACACCAGTCCATTACTGTGAAAGTCACCTTTGCACAAGTTCTCAGGAAGTGGAACAAAACACAGCCAGCCTCTCTGGCCAGAAGCCAGTTCCTTACAAGGTCCTTTCCACTCTGCTTTGAAAGCACAAAAACTGAACCTCCACAGTTCAAAAGTCTCTCTGTATTTCCATAATTGTCCATCCAGCTGTGCT